>NW_027287757.1:0-68208 GCF_047511675.1 Marmota flaviventris
ACCAAGTATCAACAAGTTCGGGTGAATAAACATTTGCTGAGATTCCAGTGAACTCAGAGTTCTCTGCAGCTTTGCAAATGCTTTCAAATGAAAGTGTATGTTCCTTGCCTCCGCTTAGAGCTACCACCACAGGGAACAAAGCATAGAGAGCACACCGAGAACGAATTGAGTGAGTCAAGTTTGAAGAAGCTAGCACAAACCGTGTTGGATATACAGTTCCAAATGCCTGTATCCCCATAAGGGAAAAGGAAGTGAAACTTAAAATTCAAAGTGCTCCTGCAAACGAACGCTTCAACCCTGAAGAACGAAATTTGGGCAGCCAAGTGAAACCGGTATACTCATCTTTGCTGCCAAGTATCATCAAGATCGGGTGAAAAAATTTTGCTGAGATTCCAGTAAACTCAGAGTTCTGTGGAAGCTCTGAAAACACTTTCAAATGAAAGGATATTTTCCTTGCCTCTGCTTAGGGCTACTTCAACAGGAAACAAAGCATAGAGAGTGCACTGAGAACTAACTGAGGGAGTCAAGTTTCATGCAGCTAGTACCAACCGCGTTTGAGTTAGAGTTCCAAATGCATGTATCCCTATAGGGGAAAATGAAGTGAAACCTCCAATTCCAAAGTGTTCCTGCAAACGAACTATTCAACCTAGAAGATCTAAATTTGGGCAGCCAAATGCAACCGGTCTACTTATCTTTGCTGTCGAGTCACAACAAGTTAGGGTGAAAAAATATTTGCTGAGAATCCAGGAAACTCACAGTTCTGTGGAATCACTGCAAAGGCTTTCAAATGAAAGTTTCTTTCCCTTGCCTCTGCTTAGGGTTACTTCAACAGAAAACAAAGCATAGAGATCACACTGAGAACTAGTTGAGTGAGTTTCAGTTTCAAGCAGCTAGCGTCAACCGTGTTTGATGTATAATTCCAGATGCATGTATCCCTATAAGGGAAAAGGAAGTGAAACCTAAACATTCAAAAGCGTTCCTGCAAACGAACTTTTCAACCTAGAAGAACGAAATTTGGGTAGCTAAGTGCAACTGGTAAACTCATCTTTCCTGACAAGTATCATCAAGATCAGGTGAGTAATTATTTGCAGAGATTCCAGTTAACTTGGAGCTCTGTTGAAGCACTGTAAATGCTTTCTTAGGAAAGCGAATGTTCCTTGCCTCCACTTAGGACCACTTCACCAGGGAACCAATCACAGAGAGCACACCGGGAACTAATTGAGTGAGTCAAGCTTCAGGCAGCTGGCACAAACAGTGTTTGATTTAGAGCTCCAAATGCATGTATTCCTATAGGTTAAAATGATGAGAAACCCCCCAAATTCAATGTCTTCCTGAAAGCAAATGTTTCAACGTAGAAGAACGAAATTTTGGCAGCCAAATGCAACTGGTATGCTCATCTTTCTTACCTAGTATCAACAAGCTCAAGTGAAAAAATATTCGCTGAAATTCCAGTAAACTTGGGAGTTTTGTGGAAGCTCTGCAAACACCTACATAAGAAAGTGTATTTTCCTTGCCTCTGCTTGGGGATACTTCAGCAGGGGACAATGCATAAAGAGCCACTGAGAAGTCATTGAGTGGGCCAAGTTTCAAACAGGTATCACAAACTGTGTTTGATTGAGCATTCCAAATGCATGTATTCCTATAGGGAAAAAGAAGTTAAACCTGAAAATTCAAAGTGTTCCTGCAAAGGAACTCTTCAACATAAGATGACGAAATTTGGGCTGCCAAGTGCAACTCATCTACTCAGTTTTGCTGCCAAGTATCAACAAGATCGGGTGAAAAAATATCTGCTGAGAGTCCAGTAAACTCTGTTCTGTGGATGCTCTACAAACACTTTCAAATGAAAGTTTATTTTTCTCTGCTCTGCTTCGGTGTACATAAACCGGTAACAAAGCATAGAGAGCACAATGAGAACTCATTCAGTGAGTCAATTTTCAAGCAGCTAGCACAAACCGTGTTTGATTTCGATCTCCAAAAGCATGTATCCCTATAGGGGAAAATGTAGTAAAACCTAACTAATCCAAGTCATCCTGCAAAGGAATGATTCAGCCTAGCAGAACAAAATTTGTGCTGCCAAGAGCAACTGGTATACACATTTTTCTACCAAGTATCAACAAGTTCGGGTGAATAAACATTTGCTGAGATTCCAGTGAACTCAGAGTTCTCTGCAGCTTTGCAAATGCTTTCAAATGAAAGTGTATGTTCCTTGCCTCCGCTTAGAGCTACCACCACAGGGAACAAAGCATAGAGAGCACACCGAGAACGAATTGAGTGAGTCAAGTTTGAAGAAGCTAGCACAAACCGTGTTGGATATACAGTTCCAAATGCCTGTATCCCCATAAGGGAAAAGGAAGTGAAACTTAAAATTCAAAGTGCTCCTGCAAACGAACGCTTCAACCCTGAAGAACGAAATTTGGGCAGCCAAGTGAAACCGGTATACTCATCTTTGCTGCCAAGTATCATCAAGATCGGGTGAAAAAATTTTGCTGAGATTCCAGTAAACTCAGAGTTCTGTGGAAGCTCTGAAAACACTTTCAAATGAAAGGATATTTTCCTTGCCTCTGCTTAGGGCTACTTCAACAGGAAACAAAGCATAGAGAGTGCACTGAGAACTAACTGAGGGAGTCAAGTTTCATGCAGCTAGTACCAACCGCGTTTGAGTTAGAGTTCCAAATGCATGTATCCCTATAGGGGAAAATGAAGTGAAACCTCCAATTTCAAAGTGTTCCTGCAAACGAACTATTCAACCTAGAAGATCTAAATTTGGGCAGCCAAATGCAACCGGTCTACTTATCTTTGCTGTCGAGTCACAACAAGTTAGGGTGAAAAAATATTTGCTGAGAATCCAGGAAACTCACAGTTCTGTGGAATCACTGCAAAGGCTTTCAAATGAAAGTTTCTTTCCCTTGCCTCTGCTTAGGGTTACTTCAACAGAAAACAAAGCATAGAGATCACACTGAGAACTAGTTGAGTGAGTTTCAGTTTCAAGCAGCTAGCGTCAACCGTGTTTGATGTATAATTCCAGATGCATGTATCCCTATAAGGGAAAAGGAAGTGAAACCTAAACATTCAAAAGCGTTCCTGCAAACGAACTTTTCAACCTAGAAGAACGAAATTTGGGTAGCTAAGTGCAACTGGTAAACTCATCTTTCCTGACAAGTATCATCAAGATCAGGTGAGTAATTATTTGCAGAGATTCCAGTTAACTTGGAGCTCTGTTGAAGCACTGTAAATGCTTTCTTAGGAAAGCGAATGTTCCTTGCCTCCACTTAGGACCACTTCACCAGGGAACCAATCACAGAGAGCACACCGGGAACTAATTGAGTGAGTCAAGCTTCAGGCAGCTGGCACAAACAGTGTTTGATTTAGAGCTCCAAATGCATGTATTCCTATAGGTTAAAATGATGAGAAACCCCCCAAATTCAATGTCTTCCTGAAAGCAAATGTTTCAACGTAGAAGAACGAAATTTTGGCAGCCAAATGCAACTGGTATGCTCATCTTTCTTACCTAGTATCAACAAGCTCAAGTGAAAAAATATTCGCTGAAATTCCAGTAAACTTGGGAGTTTTGTGGAAGCTCTGCAAACACCTACATAAGAAAGTGTATTTTCCTTGCCTCTGCTTGGGGATACTTCAGCAGGGGACAATGCATAAAGAGCCACTGAGAAGTCATTGAGTGGGCCAAGTTTCAAACAGGTATCACAAACTGTGTTTGATTGAGCATTCCAAATGCATGTATTCCTAGAAAAAAGAAGTTAAACCTGAAAATTCAAAGTGTTCCTGCAAAGGAACTCTTCAACATAAGATGACGGAAATTTGGGCTGCCAAGTGCAACTCATCTACTCAGTTTTGCTGCCAAGTATCAACAAGATCGGGTGAAAAAAATATCTGCTGAGAGGTCCAGTAAACTCTGTTCTGTGGATGCTCTACAAACACTTTCAAATGAAAGTTTATTTTTCTCTGCTCTGCTTCGGTGTACATAAACCGGTAACAAAGCATAGGAGAGCACAATGAGAACTCATTCAGTGAGTCAATTTTCAAGCAGCTAGCACAAACCGTGTTTGATTTCGATCTCCAAAAGCATGTATCCCTATAGGGGAAAATGTAGTAAACCTGACTAATCCAAGTCATCCTGCACAGGAATGATTCAGCCTAGCAGAACAAAATTTGTGCTGCCAAGAGCAACTGGTATACACATTTTTTTCTACCAAGTATCAACAAGTTCGGGTGAATAAACATTTGCTGAGATTCCAGTGAACTCAGAGTTCTCTGCAGCTTTGCAAATGCTTTCAAATGAAAGTGTATGTTCCTTGCCTCCGCTTAGAGCTACCACCACAGGAACAAGGCATAGAGAGCACACCGAGAACGAATTGAGTGAGTCAAGTTTGAAGAAGCTAGCACAAACCGTGTTGGATATACAGTTCCAAATGCATGTATCCCCATATGGGAAAAGGAAGTGAAACTTAAAATTCAAAGTGCTCCTGCAAACGAACGCTTCAACCCTGAAGAACGAAATTTGGGCAGCCAAGTGAAACCGGTATACTCATCTTTGCTGCCAAGTATCATCAAGATCGGGTGAAAAAATTTTGCTGAGATTCCAGTAAACTCAGAGTTCTGTGGAAGCTCTGCAAACACTTTCAAATGAAAGTATATTTTCCTTGCCTCTGCTTAGGGCTACTTCAACAGGAAACAAAGCATAGAGAGTGCACTGAGAACTAACTGAGGGAGTCAAGTTTCATGCAGCTAGTACCAACCGCGTTTGAGTTAGAGTTCCAAATGCATGTATCCCTATAGGGGAAAATGAAGTGAAACCTCCAATTCCAAAGTGTTCCTGCAAACGAACTATTCAACCTAGAAGATCTAAATTTGGGCAGCCAAATGCAACCGGTCTACTTATCTTTGCTGTCGAGTCACAACAAGTTAGGGTGAAAAAATATTTGCTGAGAATCCAGGAAAACTCACAGTTCTGTGGAATCACTGCAAAGGCTTTCAAATGAAAGTTTCTTCCCTTGCCTCTGCTTAGGGTTACTTCAACAGAAAACAAAGCATAGAGATCACACTGAGAACTAGTTGAGTGAGTTTCAGTTCAAGCAGCTAGCGTAAACCGTGTTTGATGTATAATTCCAGATGCATGTATCCCTATAAGGGAAAAGGAAGTGAAACCTAAACATTCAAAAGCGTTCCTGCAAACGAACTCTTTCAACCTAGAAGAACGAAATTTGGGTAGCTAAGTGCAACTGGTAAACTCATCTTCCTGACAAGTATCATCAAGATCAGGTGAGTAATTATTTGCAGAGATTCCAGTTAACTTGGAGCTCTGTTGAAGCACTGTAAATGCTTTCTTAGGAAAGCGAATGTTCCTTGCCTCCACTTAGGACCACTTCACCAGGGAACCAATCACAGAGAGCACACCCGGGAACTAATTTGAGTGAGTCAAGCTTCAGGCAGCTGGCACAAACAGTGTTTGATTTAGAGCTCCAAATGCATGTATTCCTATAGGTTAAAATGATGAGAAACCCCCCAAATTCAATGTCTTCCTGAAAGCAAATGTTTCAACGTAGAAGAACGAAATTTTGGCAGCCAAATGCAACTGGTATGCTCATCTTTCTTACCTAGTATCAACAAGCTCAAGTGAAAAAATATTCGCTGAAATTCCAGTAAACTTGGGAGTTTTGTGGAAGCTCTGCAAACACCTACATAAGAAAGTGTATTTTCCTTGCCTCTGCTTGGGGATACTTCAGCAGGGACAATGCATAAAGAGCCACTGAGAAGTCATTGAGTGGGGCCAAGTTTCAAACAGGTATCACAAACTGTGTTTGATTGAGCATTCCAAATGCATGTATTCCTATAGGGAAAAAAGAAGTTAAACCTGAAAATTTAAAGTGTTCCTGCAAAGGAACTCTTCAACTAAGAATGACGAAATTTGGGCTGCCAAGTGCAACTCATCTACTCAGTTTTGCTGCCAAGTATCAACAAGATCGGGTGAAAAAATATCTGCTGAGAGTCCAGTAAACTCTGTTCTGTGGATGCTCTACAAACACTTTCAAATGAAAGTTTATTTTTCTCTGCTCTGCTTCGGTGTACATAAACCGGTAACAAAGCATAGAGAGCACAATGAGAACTCATTCAGTGAGTCAATTTTCAAGCAGCTAGCACAAACCGTGTTTTGATTTCGATCTCCAAAAGCATGTATCCCTATAGGGGAAAATGTAGTAAAACCTAACTAATCCAAGTCATCCTGCAAAGGAATGATTCAGCCTAGCAGAACAAAATTGTGCTGCCAAGAGCAACTGGTATACACATTTTTTCTACCAAGTATCAACAAGTTCGGGTGAATAAACATTTGCTGAGATTCCAGTGAACTCAGAGTTCTCTGCAGCTTTGCAAATGCTTTCAAATGAAAGTGTATGTTCCTTGCCTCCGCTAGAGCTACCACCACAGGGAACAAAGCATAGAGAGCACACCGAGAACCGAATTGAGTGAGTCAAGTTTGAAGAAGCTAGCACAAACCGTGTTGGATATACAGTTCCAAATGCCTGTATCCCCATAAGGGAAAAGGAAGTGAAACTTAAAATTCAAAGTGCTCCTGCAAACGAACGCTTCAACCCTGAAGAACGAAATTTGGGCAGCCAAGTGAAACCGGTATACTCATCTTTGCTGCCAAGTATCATCAAGATCGGGTGAAAAAAAATTTTGCTGAGATTCCAGTAAACTCAGAGTTCTGTGGAAGCTCTGCAAACACTTTCAAATGAAAGGATATTTTCCTTGCCTCTGCTTAGGGCTACTTCAACAGGAAACAAAGCATAGAGAGTGCACTGAGAACTAACTGAGGGAGTCAAGTTTCATGCAGCTAGTACCAACCGCCTTTGAGTTAGAGTTCCAAATGCATGTATCCCTATAGGGGAAATGAAGTGAAACCTCCAATTTCAAAGTGTTCCTGCAAACGAACTATTCAACCTAGAAGATCTAAATTTGGGCAGCCAAATGCAACCGGTCTACTTATCTTTGCTGTCGAGTCACAACAAGTTAGGGTGAAAAAATATTTGCTGAGAATCCAGGAAACTCACAGTTCTGTGGAATCACTGCAAAGGCTTTCAAATGAAAGTTTCTTTCCCTTGCCTCTGCTTAGGGTTACTTCAACAGAAAACAAAGCATAGAGATCACACTGAGAACTAGTTGAGTGAGTTTCAGTTTCAAGCAGCTAGCGTAAACCGTGTTTGATGTATAATTCCAGATGCATGTATCCCTATAAGGGAAAAGGAAGTGAAACCTAAACATTCAAAAGCGTTCCTGCAAACGAACTTTTCAACCTAGAAGAACGAAATTTGGGTAGCTAAGTGCAACTGGGTAAACTCATCTTTCCTGACAAGTATCATCAAGATCAGGTGAGTAATTATTTGCAGAGATTCCAGTTAACTTGGAGCTCTGTTGAAGCACTGTAAATGCTTTCTTAGGAAAGCGAATGTTCCTTGCCTCCACTTAGGACCACTTCACCAGGGAACCAATCACAGAGAGCACACCGGGAACTAATTGAGTGAGTCAAGCTTCAGGCAGCTGGCACAAACAGTGTTTGATTTAGAGCTCCAAATGCATGTATTCCTATAGGTTAAAATGATGAGAAACCCCCCAAATTCAATGTCTTCCTGAAAGCAAATGTTTTCAACGTAGAAGAACGAAATTTTGGCAGCCAAATGCAACTGGTATGCTCATCTTTCTTACCTAGTATCAACAAGCTCAAGTGAAAAAATATTCGCTGAAATTCCAGTAAACTTGGGAGTTTTGTGGAAGCTCTGCAAACACCTACATAAGAAAGTGTATTTTCCTTGCCTCTGCTTGGGGATACTTCAGCAGGGGACAATGCATAAAGAGCCACTGAGAAGTCATTGAGTGGGCCAAGTTTCAAACAGGTATCACAAACTGTGTTGATTGAGCATTCCAAATGCATGTATTCCTATAGGGAAAAAAGAAGTTAAACCTGAAAATTTAAAGTGTTCCTGCAAAGGAACTCTTCAACATAAGATGACGAAATTTGGGCTGCCAAGTGCAACTCATCTACTCAGTTTTGCTGCCAAGTATCAACAAGATCGGGTGAAAAAATATCTGCTGAGAGTCCAGTAAACTCTGTTCTGTGGATGCTCTACAAACACTTTCAAATGAAAGTTTATTTTTCTCTGCTCTGCTTCGGTGTACATAAACCGGTAACAAAGCATAGAGAGCACAATGAGAACTCATTCAGTGAGTCAATTTTCAAGCAGCTAGCACAAACCGTGTTTGATTTCGATCTCCAAAAGCATGTATCCCTATAGGGGAAAATGTAGTAAAACCTAACTAATCCAAGTCATCCTGCAAAGGAATGATTCAGCCTAGCAGAACAAAATTTGTGCTGCAAGAGCAACTGGTATACACATTTTTTCTACCAAGTATCAACAAGTTCGGGTGAATAAACATTTGCTGAGATTCCAGTGAACTCAGAGTTCTCTGCAGCTTTGCAAATGCTTTCAAATGAAAGTGTATGTTCCTTGCCTCCGCTTAGAGCTACCACCACAGGGAACAAAGCATAGAGAGCACACCGAGAACGAATTGAGTGAGTCAAGTTTGAAGAAGCTAGCACAAACCGTGTTGGATATACAGTTCCAAATGCCTGTATCCCCATAAGGGAAAAGGAAGTGAAACTTAAAATTCAAAGTGCTCCTGCAAACGAACGCTTCAACCCTGAAGAACGAAATTTGGGCAGCCAAGTGAAACCGGTATACTCATCTTTGCTGCCAAGTATCATCAAGATCGGGTGAAAAAATTTTGCTGAGATTCCAGTAAACTCAGAGTTCTGTGGAAGCTCTGCAAACACTTTCAAATGAAAGGATATTTTCCTTGCCTCTGCTTAGGGCTACTTCAACAGGAAACAAAGCATAGAGAGTGCACTGAGAACTAACTGAGGGAGTCAAGTTTCATGCAGCTAGTACCAACCGCCTTTGAGTTAGAGTTCCAAATGCATGTATCCCTATAGGGGAAAATGAAGTGAAACCTCCAATTTCAAAGTGTTCCTGCAAACGAACTATTCAACCTAGAAGATCTAAATTTGGGCAGCCAAATGCAACCGGTCTACTTATCTTTGCTGTCGAGTCACAACAAGTTAGGGTGAAAAAATATTTGCTGAGAATCCAGGAAACTCACAGTTCTGTGGAATCACTGCAAAGGCTTTCAAATGAAAGTTTCTTTCCCTTGCCTCTGCTTAGGGTTACTTCAACAGAAAACAAAGCATAGAGATCACACTGAGAACTAGTTGAGTGAGTTTCAGTTTCAAGCAGCTAGCGTAAACCGTGTTTGATGTATAATTCCAGATGCATGTATCCCTATAAGGGAAAAGGAAGTGAAACCTAAACATTCAAAAGCGTTCCTGCAAACGAACTTTTCAACCTAGAAGAACGAAATTTGGGTAGCTAAGTGCAACTGGTAAACTCATCTTTCCTGACAAGTATCATCAAGATCAGGTGAGTAATTATTTGCAGAGATTCCAGTTAACTTGGAGCTCTGTTGAAGCACTGTAAATGCTTTCTTAGGAAAGCGAATGTTCCTTGCCTCCACTTAGGACCACTTCACCAGGGAACCAATCACAGAGAGCACACCGGGAACTAATTTAGTGAGTCAAGCTTCAGGCAGCTGGCACAAACAGTGTTTGATTTAGAGCTCCAAATGCATGTATTCCTATAGGTTAAAATGATGAGAAACCCCCCAAATTCAATGTCTTCCTGAAAGCAAATGTTTCAACGTAGAAGAACGAAATTTTGGCAGCCAAATGCAACTGGTATGCTCATCTTTCTTACCTAGTATCAACAAGCTCAAGTGAAAAAATATTCGCTGAAATTCCAGTAAACTTGGGAGTTTTGTGGAAGCTCTGCAAACACCTACATAAGAAAGTGTATTTTCCTTGCCTCTGCTTGGGGATACTTCAGCAGGGGACAATGCATAAAGAGCCACTGAGAAGTCATTGAGTGGGCCAAGTTTCAAACAGGTATCACAAACTGTGTTTGATTGAGCATTCCAAATGCATGTATTCCTATAGGGAAAAAAGAAGTTAAACCTGAAAATTCAAAGTGTTCCTGCAAAGGAACTCTTCAACATAAGATGACGAAATTTGGGCTGCCAAGTGCAACTCATCTACTCAGTTTTGCTGCCAAGTATCAACAAGATCGGGTGAAAAAATATCTGCTGAGAGTCCAGTAAACTCTGTTCTGTGGATGCTCTACAAACACTTTCAAATGAAAGTTTATTTTTCTCTGCTCTGCTTCGGTGTACATAAACCGGTAACAAAGCATAGAGAGCACAATGAGAACTCATTCAGTGAGTCAATTTTCAAGCAGCTAGCACAAACCGTGTTTGATTTCGATCTCCAAAAGCATGTATCCCTATAGGGGAAAATGTAGTAAAACCTGACTAATCCAAGTCATCCTGCAAAGGAATGATTCAGCCTAGCAGAACAAAATTTGTGCTGCCAAGAGCAACTGGTATACACATTTTTTCTACCAAGTATCAACAAGTTCGGGTGAATAAACATTTGCTGAGATTCCAGTGTACTCAGAGTTCTCTGCAGCTTTGCAAATGCTTTCAAATGAAAGTGTATGTTCCTTGCCTCTGCTTAGAGCTACCACCACAGGGAACAAAGCATAGAGAGCACACCGAGAACGAATTGAGTGAGTCAAGTTTGAAGAAGCTAGCACAAACCGTGTTGGATATACAGTTCCAAATGCATGTATCCCCATAAGGGAAAAGGAAGTGAAACTTAAAATTCAAAGTGCTCCTGCAAACGAACGCTTCAACCCTGAAGAACGAAATTTGGGCAGCCAAGTGAAACCGGTATACTCATCTTTGCTGCCAAGTATCATCAAGATCGGGTGAAAAATTTTGCTGAGATTCCAGTAAACTCAGAGTTCTGTGGAAGCTCTGCAAACACTTTCAAATGAAAGGATATTTTCCTTGCCTCTGCTTAGGGCTACTTCAACAGGAAACAAAGCATAGAGAGTGCACTGAGAACTAACTGAGGGAGTCAAGTTTCATGCAGCTAGTACCAACCGCCTTTGAGTTAGAGTTCCAAATGCATGTATCCCTATAGGGGAAAATGAAGTGAAACCTCCAATTTCAAAGTGTTCCTGCAAACGAACTATTCAACCTAGAAGATCTAAATTTGGGCAGCCAAATGCAACCGGTCTACTTATCTTTGCTGTCGAGTCACAACAAGTTAGGGTGAAAAAATATTTGCTGAGAATCCAGGAAACTCACAGTTCTGTGGAATCACTGCAAAGGCTTTCAAATGAAAGTTTCTTTCCCTTGCCTCTGCTTAGGGTTACTTCAACAGAAAACAAAGCATAGAGATCACACTGAGAACTAGTTGAGTGAGTTTCAGTTTCAAGCAGCTAGCGTAAACCGTGTTTGATGTATAATTCCAGATGCATGTATCCCTATAAGGGAAAAGGAAGTGAAACCTAAACATTCAAAAGCGTTCCTGCAAACGAACTTTTCAACCTAGAAGAACGAAATTTGGGTAGCTAAGTGCAACTGGTAAACTCATCTTTCCTGACAAGTATCATCAAGATCAGGTGAGTAATTATTTGCAGAGATTCCAGTTAACTTGGAGCTCTGTTGAAGCACTGTAAATGCTTTCTTAGGAAAGCGAATGTTCCTTGCCTCCACTTAGGACCACTTCACCAGGGAACCAATCACAGAGAGCACACCGGGAACTAATTGAGTGAGTCAAGCTTCAGGCAGCTGGCACAAACAGTGTTTGATTTAGAGCTCCAAATGCATGTATTCCTATAGGTTAAAATGATGAGAAACCCCCCAAATTCAATGTCTTCCTGAAAGCAAATGTTTCAACGTAGAAGAACGAAATTTTGGCAGCCAAATGCAACTGGTATGCTCATCTTTCTTACCTAGTATCAACAAGCTCAAGTGAAAAAATATTCGCTGAAATTCCAGTAAACTTGGGAGTTTTGTGGAAGCTCTGCAAACACCTACATAAGAAAGTGTATTTTCCTTGCCTCTGCTTGGGGATACTTCAGCAGGGGACAATGCATAAAGAGCCACTGAGAAGTCATTGAGTGGGCCAAGTTTCAAACAGGTATCACAAACTGTGTTTGATTGAGCATTCCAAATGCATGTATTCCTATAGGGAAAAAGAAGTTAAACCTGAAAATTCAAAGTGTTCCTGCAAAGGAACTCTTCAACATAAGATGACGAAATTTGGGCTGCCAAGTGCAACTCATCTACTCAGTTTTGCTGCCAAGTATCAACAAGATCGGGTGAAAAAATATCTGCTGAGAGTCCAGTAAACTCTGTTCTGTGGATGCTCTACAAACACTTTCAAATGAAAGTTTATTTTTCTCTGCTCTGCTTCGGTGTACATAAACCGGTAACAAAGCATAGAGAGCACAATGAGAACTCATTCAGTGAGTCAATTTTCAAGCAGCTAGCACAAACCGTGTTTGATTTCGATCTCCAAAAGCATGTATCCCTATAGGGGAAAATGTAGTAAAACCTGACTAATCCAAGTCATCCTGCAAAGGAATGATTCAGCCTAGCAGAACAAAATTTGTGCTGCCAAGAGCAACTGGTATACACATTTTTTTCTACCAAGTATCAACAAGTTCGGGTGAATAAACATTTGCTGAGATTCCAGTGAACTCAGAGTTCTCTGCAGCTTTGCAAATGCTTTCAAATGAAAGTGTATGTTCCTTGCCTCCGCTTAGAGCTACCAGCCACAGGGAACAAGGCATAGAGAGCACACCGAGAACGAATTGAGTGAGTCAAGTTTGAAGAAGCTAGCACAAACCGTGTTGGATATACAGTTCCAAATGCATGTATCCCCATAAGGGAAAAGGAAGTGAAACTTAAAATTCAAAGTGCTCCTGCAAACGAACGCTTCAACCCTGAAGAACGAAATTTGGGCAGCCAAGTGAAACCGGTATACTCATCTTTGCTGCCAAGTATCATCAAGATCGGGTGAAAAAATTTTGCTGAGATTCCAGTAAACTCAGAGTTCTGTGGAAGCTCTGCAAACACTTTCAAATGAAAGGATATTTTCCTTGCCTCTGCTTAGGGCTACTTCAACAGGAAACAAAGCATAGAGAGTGCACTGAGAACTAACTGAGTGAGTCAAGTTTCATGCAGCTAGTACCAACCGCTTTTGAGTTAGAGTTCCAAATGCATGTATCCCTATAGGGGAAAATGAAGTGAAACCTCCAATTTCAAAGTGTTCCTGCAAACGAACTATTCAACCTAGAAGATCTAAATTTGGGCAGCCAAATGCAACCGGTCTACTTATCTTTGCTGTCGAGTCACAACAAGTTAGGGTGAAAAAATATTTGCTGAGAATCCAGGAAACTCACAGTTCTGTGGAATCACTGCAAAGGCTTTCAAATGAAAGTTTCTTTCCCTTGCCTCTGCTTAGGGTTACTTCAACAGAAAACAAAGCATAGAGATCACACTGAGAACTAGTTGAGTGAGTTTCAGTTTCAAGCAGCTAGCGTAAACCGTGTTTGATGTATAATTCCAGATGCATGTATCCCTATAAGGGAAAAGGAAGTGAAACCTAAACATTCAAAAGCGTTCCTGCAAACGAACTTTTCAACCTAGAAGAACGAAATTTGGGTAGCTAAGTGCAACTGGTAAACTCATCTTTCCTGACAAGTATCATCAAGATCAGGTGAGTAATTATTTGCAGAGATTCCAGTTAACTTGGAGCTCTGTTGAAGCACTGTAAATGCTTTCTTAGGAAAGCGAATGTTCCTTGCCTCCACTTAGGACCACTTCACCAGGGAACCAATCACAGAGAGCACACCGGGAACTAATTGAGTGAGTCAAGCTTCAGGCAGCTGGCACAAACAGTGTTTGATTTAGAGCTCCAAATGCATGTATTCCTATAGGTTAAAATGATGAGAAACCCCCCAAATTCAATGTCTTCCTGAAAGCAAATGTTTCAACGTAGAAGAACGAAATTTTGGCAGCCAAATGCAACTGGTATGCTCATCTTTCTTACCTAGTATCAACAAGCTCAAGTGAAAAAATATTCGCTGAAATTCCAGTAAACTTGGGAGTTTTGTGGAAGCTCTGCAAACACCTACATAAGAAAGTGTATTTTCCTTGCCTCTGCTTGGGGATACTTCAGCAGGGACAATGCATAAAGAGCCACTGAGAAGTCATTGAGTGGGCCAAGTTTCAAACAGGTATCACAAACTGTGTTTGATTGAGCATTCCAAATGCATGTATTCCTATAGGGAAAAAAGAAGTTAAACCTGAAAATTCAAAGTGTTCCTGCAAAGGAACTCTTCAACATAAGATGACGAAATTTGGGCTGCCAAGTGCAACTCATCTACTCAGTTTTGCTGCCAAGTATCAACAAGATCGGGTGAAAAAATATCTGCTGAGAGTCCAGTAAACTCTGTTCTGTGGATGCTCTACAAACACTTTCAAATGAAAGTTTATTTTTCTCTGCTCTGCTTCGGTGTACATAAACCGGTAAACAAAGCATAGAGAGCACAATGAGAACTCATTCAGTGAGTCAATTTTCAAGCAGCTAGCACAAACCGTGTTTGATTTCGATCTCCAAAAGCATGTATCCCTATAGGGGAAAATGTAGTAAAACCTGACTAATCCAAGTCATCCTGCAAAGGAATGATTCAGCCTAGCAGAACAAAATTTGTGCTGCCAAGAGCAACTGGTATACACATTTTTTCTACCAAGTATCAACAAGTTCGGGTGAATAAACATTTGCTGAGATTCCAGTGAACTCAGAGTTCTCTGCAGCTTTGCAAATGCTTTCAAATGAAAGTGTATGTTCCTTGCCTCCGCTTAGAGCTACCACCACAGGGAACAAAGGCATAGAGAGCACACCGAGAACGAATTGAGTGAGTCAAGTTTGAAGAAGCTAGCACAAACCGTGTTGGATATACAGTTCCAAATGCATGTATCCCCATAAGGGAAAAGGAAGTGAAACTTAAAATTCAAAGTGCTCCTGCAAACGAACGCTTCAACCCTGAAGAACGAAATTTGGGCAGCCAAGTGAAACCGGTATACTCATCTTTGCTGCCAAGTATCATCAAGATCGGGTGAAAAAATTTTGCTGAGATTCCAGTAAACTCAGAGTTCTGTGGAAGCTCTGCAAACACTTTCAAATGAAAGGATATTTTCCTTGCCT
This sequence comes from Marmota flaviventris, assembly GCF_047511675.1. NCBI lineage: Eukaryota > Metazoa > Chordata > Mammalia > Rodentia > Sciuridae > Marmota > Marmota flaviventris. The sequence continues at coordinate 15,188 of NW_027287757.1, forward strand.
CTGCTTAGGGCTACTTCAACAGGAAACAAAGCATAGAGAGTGCACTGAGAACTAACTGAGGGAGTCAAGTTTCATGCAGCTAGTACCAACCGCGTTTGAGTTAGAGTTCCAAATGCATGTATCCCTATAGGGGAAAATGAAGTGAAACCTCAAATTTCAAAGTGTTCCTGCAAACGAACTATTCAACCTAGAAGATCTAAATTTGGGCAGCCAAATGCAACCGGTCTATTTATCTTTGCTGTCGAGTCACAACAAGTTAGGGTGAAAAAATATTTGCTGAGAATCCAGGAAACTCACAGTTCTGTGGAATCACTGCAAAGGCTTTCAAATGAAAGTTTCTTTCCCTTGCCTCTGCTTAGGGTTACTTCAACAGAAAACAAAGCATAGAGATCACACTGAGAACTAGTTGAGTGAGTTTCAGTTTCAAGCAGCTAGCGTCAACCGTGTTTGATGTATAATTCCAGATGCATGTATCCCTATAAGGGAAAAGGAAGTGAAACCTAAACATTCAAAAGCGTTCCTGCAAACGAACTTTTCAACCTAGAAGAACGAAATTTGGGTAGCTAAGTGCAACTGGTAAACTCATCTTTCCTGACAAGTATCATCAAGATCAGGTGAGTAATTATTTGCAGAGATTCCAGTTTACTTGGAGCTCTGTTGAAGCACTGTAAATGCTTTCTTAGGAAAGCGAATGTTCCTTGCCTCCACTTAGGACCACTTCACCAGGGAACCAATCACAGAGAGCACACCGGGAACTAATTGAGTGAGTCAAGCTTCAGGCAGCTGGCACAAACAGTGTTTGATTTAGAGCTCCAAATGCATGTATTCCTATAGGTTAAAATGATGAGAAACCCCCCAAATTCAATGTCTTCCTGAAAGCAAATGTTTCAACGTAGAAGAACGAAATTTTGGCAGCCAAATGCAACTGGTATGCTCATCTTTCTTACCTAGTATCAACAAGCTCAAGTGAAAAAATATTCGCTGAAATTCCAGTAAACTTGGGAGTTTTGTGGAAGCTCTGCAAACACCTACATAAGAAAGTGTATTTTCCTTGCCTCTGCTTGGGGATACTTCAGCAGGGGACAATGCATAAAGAGCCACTGAGAAGTCATTGAGTGGGCCAAGTTTCAAACAGGTATCACAAACTGTGTTTGATTGAGCATTCCAAATGCATGTATTCCTATAGGGAAAAAAGAAGTTAAACCTGAAAATTCAAAGTGTTCCTGCAAAGGAACTCTTCAACATAAGATGACGAAATTTGGGCTGCCAAGTGCAACTCATCTACTCAGTTTTGCTGCCAAGTATCAACAAGATCGGGTGAAAAAATATCTGCTGAGAGTCCAGTAAACTCTGTTCTGTGGATGCTCTACAAACACTTTCAAATGAAAGTTTATTTTTCTCTGCTCTGCTTCGGTGTACATAAACCGGTAACAAAGCATAGAGAGCACAATGAGAACTCATTCAGTGAGTCAATTTTCAAGCAGCTAGCACAAACCGTGTTTGATTTCGATCTCCAAAAGCATGTATCCCTATAGGGGAAAATGTAGTAAAACCTGACTAATCCAAGTCATCCTGCAAAGGAATGATTCAGCCTAGCAGAACAAAATTTGTGCTGCCAAGAGCAACTGGTATACACATTTTTTCTACCAAGTACCAACAAGTTCGGGTGAATAAACATTTGCTGAGATTCCAGTGAACTCAGAGTTCTCTGCAGCTTTGCAAATGCTTTCAAATGAAAGTGTATGTTCCTTGCCTCCGCTTAGAGCTACCACCACAGGGAACAAAGCATAGAGAGCACACCGAGAACGAATTGAGTGAGTCAAGTTTGAAGAAGCTAGCACAAACCGTGTTGGTTATACAGTTCCAAATGCATGTATCCCCATAAGGGAAAAGGAAGTGAAACTTAAAATTCAAAGTGCTCCTGCAAACGAACGCTTCAACCCTGAAGAACGAAATTTGGGCAGCCAAGTGAAACCGGTATACTCATCTTTGCTGCCAAGTATCATCAAGATCGGGTGAAAAAATTTTGCTGAGATTCCAGTAAACTCAGAGTTCTGTGGAAGCTCTGCAAACACTTTCAAATGAAAGGATATTTTCCTTGCCTCTGCTTAGGGCTACTTCAACAGGAAACAAAGCATAGAGAGTGCACTGAGAACTAACTGAGGGAGTCAAGTTTCATGCAGCTAGTACCAACCGCCTTTGAGTTAGAGTTCCAAATGCATGTATCCCTATAGGGGAAAATGAAGTGAAACCTCCAATTTCAAAGTGTTCCTGCAAACGAACTATTCAACCTAGAAGATCTAAATTTGGGCAGCCAAATGCAACCGGTCTACTTATCTTTGCTGTCGAGTCACAACAAGTTAGGGTGAAAAAATATTTGCTGAGAATCCAGGAAACTCACAGTTCTGTGGAATCACTGCAAAGGCTTTCAAATGAAAGTTTCTTTCCCTTGCCTCTGCTTAGGGTTACTTCAACAGAAAACAAAGCATAGAGATCACACTGAGAACTAGTTGAGTGAGTTTCAGTTTCAAGCAGCTAGCGTAAACCGTGTTTGATGTATAATTCCAGATGCATGTATCCCTATAAGGGAAAAGGAAGTGAAACCTAAACATTCAAAAGCGTTCCTGCAAACGAACTTTTCAACCTAGAAGAACGAAATTTGGGTAGCTAAGTGCAACTGGTAAACTCATCTTTCCTGACAAGTATCATCAAGATCAGGTGAGTAATTATTTGCAGAGATTCCAGTTAACTTGGAGCTCTGTTGAAGCACTGTAAATGCTTTCTTAGGAAAGCGAATGTTCCTTGCCTCCACTTAGGACCACTTCACCAGGGAACCAATCACAGAGAGCACACCGGGAACTAATTGAGTGAGTCAAGCTTCAGGCAGCTGGCACAAACAGTGTTTGATTTAGAGCTCCAAATGCATGTATTCCTATAGGTTAAAATGATGAGAAACCCCCCAAATTCAATGTCTTCCTGAAAGCAAATGTTTCAACGTAGAAGAACGAAATTTTGGCAGCCAAATGCAACTGGTATGCTCATCTTTCTTACCTAGTATCAACAAGCTCAAGTGAAAAAATATTCGCTGAAATTCCAGTAAACTTGGGAGTTTTGTGGAAGCTCTGCAAACACCTACATAAGAAAGTGTATTTTCCTTGCCTCTGCTTGGGGATACTTCAGCAGGGGACAATGCATAAAGAGCCACTGAGAAGTCATTGAGTGGGCCAAGTTTCAAACAGGTATCACAAACTGTGTTTGATTGAGCATTCCAAATGCATGTATTCCTATAGGGAAAAAAGAAGTTAAACCTGAAAATTCAAAGTGTTCCTGCAAAGGAACTCTTCAACATAAGATGACGAAATTTGGGCTGCCAAGTGCAACTCATCTACTCAGTTTTGCTGCCAAGTATCAACAAGATCGGGTGAAAAAATATCTGCTGAGAGTCCAGTAAACTCTGTTCTGTGGATGCTCTACAAACACTTTCAAATGAAAGTTTATTTTTCTCTGCTCTGCTTCGGTGTACATAAACCGGTAACAAAGCATAGAGAGCACAATGAGAACTCATTCAGTGAGTCAATTTTCAAGCAGCTAGCACAAACCGTGTTTGATTTCGATCTCCAAAAGCATGTATCCCTATAGGGGAAAATGTAGTAAAACCTGACTAATCCAAGTCATCCTGCAAAGGAATGATTCAGCCTAGCAGAACAAAATTTGTGCTGCCAAGAGCAACTGGTATACACATTTTTTCTACCAAGTACCAACAAGTTCGGGTGAATAAACATTTGCTGAGATTCCAGTGAACTCAGAGTTCTCTGCAGCTTTGCAAATGCTTTCAAATGAAAGTGTATGTTCCTTGCCTCCGCTTAGAGCTACCACCACAGGGAACAAGGCATAGAGAGCACACCGAGAACGAATTGAGTGAGTCAAGTTTGAAGAAGCTAGCACAAACCGTGTTGGATATACAGTTCCAAATGCATGTATCCCCATAAGGGAAAAGGAAGTGAAACTTAAAATTCAAAGTGCTCCTGCAAACGAACGCTTCAACCCTGAAGAACGAAATTTGGGCAGCCAAGTGAAACCGGTATACTCATCTTTGCTGCCAAGTATCATCAAGATCGGGTGAAAAAATTTTGCTGAGATTCCAGTAAACTCAGAGTTCTGTGGAAGCTCTGCAAACACTTTCAAATGAAAGGATATTTTCCTTGCCTCTGCTTAGGGCTACTTCAACAGGAAACAAAGCATAGAGAGTGCACTGAGAACTAACTGAGGGAGTCAAGTTTCATGCAGCTAGTACCAACCGCTTTTGAGTTAGAGTTCCAAATGCATGTATCCCTATAGGGGAAAATGAAGTGAAACCTCCAATTTCAAAGTGTTCCTGCAAACGAACTATTCAACCTAGAAGATCTAAATTTGGGCAGCCAAATGCAACCGGTCTACTTATCTTTGCTGTCGAGTCACAACAAGTTAGGGTGAAAAAATATTTGCTGAGAATCCAGGAAACTCACAGTTCTGTGGAATCACTGCAAAGGCTTTCAAATGAAAGTTTCTTTCCCTTGCCTCTGCTTAGGGTTACTTCAACAGAAAACAAAGCATAGAGATCACACTGAGAACTAGTTGAGTGAGTTTCAGTTTCAAGCAGCTAGCGTCAACCGTGTTTGATGTATAATTCCAGATGCATGTATCCCTATAAGGGAAAAGGAAGTGAAACCTAAACATTCAAAAGCGTTCCTGCAAACGAACTTTTCAACCTAGAAGAACGAAATTTGGGTAGCTAAGTGCAACTGGTAAACTCATCTTTCCTGACAAGTATCATCAAGATCAGGTGAGTAATTATTTGCAGAGATTCCAGTTAACTTGGAGCTCTGTTGAAGCACTGTAAATGCTTTCTTAGGAAAGCGAATGTTCCTTGCCTCCACTTAGGACCACTTCACCAGGGAACCAATCACAGAGAGCACACCGGGAACTAATTGAGTGAGTCAAGCTTCAGGCAGCTGGCACAAACAGTGTTTGATTTAGAGCTCCAAATGCATGTATTCCTATAGGTTAAAATGATGAGAAACCCCCCAAATTCAATGTCTTCCTGAAAGCAAATGTTTCAACGTAGAAGAACGAAATTTTGGCAGCCAAATGCAACTGGTATGCTCATCTTTCTTACCTAGTATCAACAAGCTCAAGTGAAAAAATATTCGCTGAAATTCCAGTAAACTTGGGAGTTTTGTGGAAGCTCTGCAAACACCTACATAAGAAAGTGTATTTTCCTTGCCTCTGCTTGGGGATACTTCAGCAGGGGACAATGCATAAAGAGCCACTGAGAAGTCATTGAGTGGGCCAAGTTTCAAACAGGTATCACAAACTGTGTTTGATTGAGCATTCCAAATGCATGTATTCCTATAGGGAAAAAAGAAGTTAAACCTGAAAATTCAAAGTGTTCCTGCAAAGGAACTCTTCAACATAAGATGACGAAATTTGGGCTGCCAAGTGCAACTCATCTACTCAGTTTTGCTGCCAAGTATCAACAAGATCGGGTGAAAAAATATCTGCTGAGAGTCCAGTAAACTCTGTTCTGTGGATGCTCTACAAACACTTTCAAATGAAAGTTTATTTTTCTCTGCTCTGCTTCGGTGTACATAAACCGGTAACAAAGCATAGAGAGCACAATGAGAACTCATTCAGTGAGTCAATTTTCAAGCAGCTAGCACAAACCGTGTTTGATTTCGATCTCCAAAAGCATGTATCCCTATAGGGGAAAATGTAGTAAAACCTGACTAATCCAAGTCATCCTGCAAAGGAATGATTCAGCCTAGCAGAACAAAATTTGTGCTGCCAAGAGCAACTGGTATACACATTTTTTCTACCAAGTATCAACAAGTTCGGGTGAATAAACATTTGCTGAGATTCCAGTGAACTCAGAGTTCTCTGCAGCTTTGCAAATGCTTTCAAATGAAAGTGTATGTTCCTTGCCTCCGCTTAGAGCTACCACCACAGGGAACAAGGCATAGAGAGCACACCGAGAACGAATTGAGTGAGTCAAGTTTGAAGAAGCTAGCACAAACCGTGTTGGATATACAGTTCCAAATGCATGTATCCCCATAAGGGAAAAGGAAGTGAAACTTAAAATTCAAAGTGCTCCTGCAAACGAACGCTTCAACCCTGAAGAACGAAATTTGGGCAGCCAAGTGAAACCGGTATACTCATCTTTGCTGCCAAGTATCATCAAGATCGGGTGAACAAATTTTGCTGAGATTCCAGTAAACTCAGAGTTCTGTGGAAGCTCTGCAAACACTTTCAAATGAAAGGATATTTTCCTTGCCTCTGCTTAGGGCTACTTCAACAGGAAACAAAGCATAGAGAGTGCACTGAGAACTAACTGAGGGAGTCAAGTTTCATGCAGCTAGTACCAACCGCCTTTGAGTTAGAGTTCCAAATGCATGTATCCCTATAGGGGAAAATGAAGTGAAACCTCCAATTTCAAAGTGTTCCTGCAAACGAACTATTCAACCTAGAAGATCTAAATTTGGGCAGCCAAATGCAACCGGTCTACTTATCTTTGCTGTCGAGTCACAACAAGTTAGGGTGAAAAAATATTTGCTGAGAATCCAGGAAACTCACAGTTCTGTGGAATCACTGCAAAGGCTTTCAAATGAAAGTTTCTTTCCCTTGCCTCTGCTTAGGGTTACTTCAACAGAAAACAAAGCATAGAGATCACACTGAGAACTAGTTGAGTGAGTTTCAGTTTCAAGCAGCTAGCGTCAAACCGTGTTTGATGTATAATTCCAGATGCATGTATCCCTATAAGGGAAAAGGAAGTGAAACCTAAACATTCAAAAGCGTTCCTGCAAACGAACTTTTCAACCTAGAAGAACGAAATTTGGGTAGCTAAGTGCAACTGGTAAACTCATCTTTCCTGACAAGTATCATCAAGATCAGGTGAGTAATTATTTGCAGAGATTCCAGTTAACTTGGAGCTCTGTTGAAGCACTGTAAATGCTTTCTTAGGAAAGCGAATGTTCCTTGCCTCCACTTAGGACCACTTCACCAGGGAACCAATCACAGAGAGCACACCGGGAACTAATTGAGTGAGTCAAGCTTCAGGCAGCTGGCACAAACAGTGTTTGATTTAGAGCTCCAAATGCATGTATTCCTATAGGTTAAAATGATGAGAAACCCCCCAAATTCAATGTCTTCCTGAAAGCAAATGTTTCAACGTAGAAGAACGAAATTTTGGCAGCCAAATGCAACTGGTATGCTCATCTTTCTTACCTAGTATCAACAAGCTCAAGTGAAAAAATATTCGCTGAAATTCCAGTAAACTTGGGAGTTTTGTGGAAGCTCTGCAAACACCTACATAAGAAAGTGTATTTTCCTTGCCTCTGCTTGGGGATACTTCAGCAGGGGACAATGCATAAAGAGCCACTGAGAAGTCATTGAGTGGGCCAAGTTTCAAACAGGTATCACAAACTGTGTTTGATTGAGCATTCCAAATGCATGTATTCCTATAGGGAAAAAAGAAGTTAAACCTGAAAATTCAAAGTGTTCCTGCAAAGGAACTCTTCAACATAAGATGACGAAATTTGGGCTGCCAAGTGCAACTCATCTACTCAGTTTTGCTGCCAAGTATCAACAAGATCGGGTGAAAAAATATCTGCTGAGAGTCCAGTAAACTCTGTTCTGTGGATGCTCTACAAACACTTTCAAATGAAAGTTTATTTTTCTCTGCTCTGCTTCGGTGTACATAAACCGGTAACAAAGCATAGAGAGCACAATGAGAACTCATTCAGTGAGTCAATTTTCAAGCAGCTAGCACAAACCGTGTTTGATTTCGATCTCCAAAAGCATGTATCCCTATAGGGGAAAATGTAGTAAAACCTGACTAATCCAAGTCATCCTGCAAAGGAATGATTCAGCCTAGCAGAACAAAATTTGTGCTGCCAAGAGCAACTGGTATACACATTTTTTCTACCAAGTACCAACAAGTTCGGGTGAATAAACATTTGCTGAGATTCCAGTGAACTCAGAGTTCTCTGCAGCTTTGCAAATGCTTTCAAATGAAAGTGTATGTTCCTTGCCTCCGCTTAGAGCTAACACCACAGGGAACAAGGCATAGAGAGCACACCGAGAACGAATTGAGTGAGTCAAGTTTGAAGAAGCTAGCACAAACCGTGTTGGATATACAGTTCCAAATGCATGTATCCCCATATGGGAAAAGGAAGTGAAACTTAAAATTCAAAGTGCTCCTGCAAACGAACGCTTCAACCCTGAAGAACGAAATTTGGGCAGCCAAGTGAAACCGGTATACTCATCTTTGCTGCCAAGTATCATCAAGATCGGGTGAAAAAATTTTGCTGAGATTCCAGTAAACTCAGAGTTCTGTGGAAGCTCTGCAAACACTTTCAAATGAAAGGATATTTTCCTTGCCTCTGCTTAGGGCTACTTCAACAGGAAACAAAGCATAGAGAGTGCACTGAGAACTAACTGAGGGAGTCAAGTTTCATGCAGCTAGTACCAACCGCTTTTGAGTTAGAGTTCCAAATGCATGTATCCCTATAGGGGAAAATGAAGTGAAACCTCCAATTTCAAGTGTTCCTGCAAACGAACTATTCAACCTAGAAGATCTAAATTTGGGCAGCCAAATGCAACCGGTCTACTTATCTTTGCTGTCGAGTCACAACAAGTTAGGGTGAAAAAATATTTGCTGAGAATCCAGGAAACTCACAGTTCTGTGGAATCACTGCAAAGGCTTTCAAATGAAAGTTTCTTTCCCTTGCCTCTGCTTAGGGTTACTTCAACAGAAAACAAAGCATAGAGATCACACTGAGAACTAGTTGAGTGAGTTTCAGTTTCAAGCAGCTAGCGTCAACCGTGTTTGATGTATAATTCCAGATGCATGTATCCCTATAAGGGAAAAGGAAGTGAAACCTAAACATTCAAAAGCGTTCCTGCAAACGAACTTTTCAACCTAGAAGAACGAAATTTGGGTAGCTAAGTGCAACTGGTAAACTCATCTTTCCTGACAAGTATCATCAAGATCAGGTGAGTAATTATTTGCAGAGATTCCAGTTAACTTGGAGCTCTGTTGAAGCACTGTAAATGCTTTCTTAGGAAAGCGAATGTTCCTTGCCTCCACTTAGGACCACTTCACCAGGGAACCAATCACAGAGAGCACACCGGGAACTAATTGAGTGAGTCAAGCTTCAGGCAGCTGGCACAAACAGTGTTTGATTTAGAGCTCCAAATGCATGTATTCCTATAGGTTAAAATGATGAGAAACCCCCCAAATTCAATGTCTTCCTGAAAGCAAATGTTTCAACGTAGAAGAACGAAATTTTGGCAGCCAAATGCAACTGGTATGCTCATCTTTCTTACCTAGTATCAACAAGCTCAAGTGAAAAAATATTCGCTGAAATTCCAGTAAACTTGGGAGTTTTGTGGAAGCTCTGCAAACACCTACATAAGAAAGTGTATTTTCCTTGCCTCTGCTTGGGGATACTTCAGCAGGGGACAATGCATAAAGAGCCACTGAGAAGTCATTGAGTGGGCCAAGTTTCAAACAGGTATCACAAACTGTGTTTGATTGAGCATTCCAAATGCATGTATTCCTATAGGGAAAAAAGAAGTTAAACCTGAAAATTCAAAGTGTTCCTGCAAAGGAACTCTTCAACATAAGATGACGAAATTTGGGCTGCCAAGTGCAACTCATCTACTCAGTTTTGCTGCCAAGTATCAACAAGATCGGGTGAAAAAATATCTGCTGAGAGTCCAGTAAACTCTGTTCTGTGGATGCTCTACAAACACTTTCAAATGAAAGTTTATTTTTCTCTGCTCTGCTTCGGTGTACATAAACCTGGTAACAAAGCATAGAGAGCACAATGAGAACTCATTCAGTGAGTCAATTTTCAAGCAGCTAGCACAAACCGTGTTTGATTTCGATCTCCAAAAGCATGTATCCCTATAGGGGAAAATGTAGTAAAACCTGACTAATCCAAGTCATCCTGCAAAGGAATGATTCAGCCTAGCAGAACAAAATTTGTGCTGCCAAGAGCAACTGGTATACACATTTTTTCTACCAAGTACCAACAAGTTCGGGTGAATAAACATTTGCTGAGATTCCAGTGAACTCAGAGTTCTCTGCAGCTTTGCAAATGCTTTCAAATGAAAGTGTATGTTCCTTGCCTCCGCTTAGAGCTACCACCACAGGGAACAAGGCATAGAGAGCACACCGAGAACGAATTGAGTGAGTCAAGTTTGAAGAAGCTAGCACAAACCGTGTTGGATATACAGTTCCAAATGCATGTATCCCCATAAGGGAAAAGGAAGTGAAACTTAAAATTCAAAGTGCTCCTGCAAACGAACGCTTCAACCCTGAAGAACGAAATTTGGGCAGCCAAGTGAAACCGGTATACTCATCTTTGCTGCCAAGTATCATCAAGATCGGGTGAAAAAATTTTGCTGAGATTCCAGTAAACTCAGAGTTCTGTGGAAGCTCTGCAAACACTTTCAAATGAAAGGATACTTTCCTTGCCTCTGCTTAGGGCTACTTCAACAGGAAACAAAGCATAGAGAGTGCACTGAGAACTAACTGAGGGAGTCAAGTTTCATGCAGCTAGTACCAACCGCGTTTGAGTTAGAGTTCCAAATGCATGTATCCCTATAGGGGAAAATGAAGTGAAACCTCCAATTTCAAAGTGTTCCTGCAAACGAACTATTCAACCTAGAAGATCTAAATTTGGGCAGCCAAATGCAACCGGTCTACTTATCTTTGCTGTCGAGTCACAACAAGTTAGGGTGAAAAAATATTTGCTGAGAATCCAGGAAACTCACAGTTCTGTGGAATCACTGCAAAGGCTTTCAAATGAAAGTTTCTTTCCCTTGCCTCTGCTTAGGGTTACTTCAACAGAAAACAAAGCATAGAGATCACACTGAGAACTAGTTGAGTGAGTTTCAGTTTCAAGCAGCTAGCGTAAACCGTGTTTGATGTATAATTCCAGATGCATGTATCCCTATAAGGGAAAAGGAAGTGAAACCTAAACATTCAAAAGCGTTCCTGCAAACGAACTTTTCAACCTAGAAGAACGAAATTTGGGTAGCTAAGTGCAACTGGTAAACTCATCTTTCCTGACAAGTATCATCAAGATCAGGTGAGTAATTATTTGCAGAGATTCCAGTTAACTTGGAGCTCTGTTGAAGCACTGTAAATGCTTTCTTAGGAAAGCGAATGTTCCTTGCCTCCACTTAGGACCACTTCACCAGGGAACCAATCACAGAGAGCACACCGGGAACTAATTGAGTGAGTCAAGCTTCAGGCAGCTGGCACAAACAGTGTTTGATTTAGAGCTCCAAATGCATGTATTCCTATAGGTTAAAATGATGAGAAACCCCCCAAATTCAATGTCTTCCTGAAAGCAAATGTTTCAACGTAGAAGAACGAAATTTTGGCAGCCAAATGCAACTGGTATGCTCATCTTTCTTACCTAGTATCAACAAGCTCAAGTGAAAAAATATTCGCTGAAATTCCAGTAAACTTGGGAGTTTTGTGGAAGCTCTGCAAACACCTACATAAGAAAGTGTATCTTCCTTGCCTCTGCTTGGGGATACTTCAGCAGGGGACAATGCATAAAGAGCCACTGAGAAGTCATTGAGTGGGCCAAGTTTCAAACAGGTATCACAAACTGTGTTTGATTGAGCATTCCAAATGCATGTATTCCTATAGGGAAAAAAGAAGTTAAACCTGAAAATTCAAAGTGTTCCTGCAAAGGAACTCTTCAACATAAGATGACGAAATTTGGGCTGCCAAGTGCAACTCATCTACTCAGTTTTGCTGCCAAGTATCAACAAGATCGGGTGAAAAAATATCTGCTGAGAGTCCAGTAAACTCTGTTCTGTGGATGCTCTACAAACACTTTCAAATGAAAGTTTATTTTTCTCTGCTCTGCTTCGGTGTACATAAACCGGTAACAAAGCATAGAGAGCACAATGAGAACTCATTCAGTGAGTCAATTTTCAAGCAGCTAGCACAAACCGTGTTTGATTTCGATCTCCAAAAGCATGTATCCCTATAGGGGAAAATGTAGTAAAACCTGACTAATCCAAGTCATCCTGCAAAGGAATGATTCAGCCTAGCAGAACAAAATTTGTGCTGCCAAGAGCAACTGGTATACACATTTTTTCTACCAAGTATCAACAAGTTCGGGTGAATAAACATTTGCTGAGATTCCAGTGAACTCAGAGTTCTCTGCAGCTTTGCAAATGCTTTCAAATGAAAGTGTATGTTCCTTGCCTCCGCTTAGAGCTACCACCACAGGGAACAAGGCATAGAGAGCACACCGAGAACGAATTGAGTGAGTCAAGTTTGAAGAAGCTAGCACAAACCGTGTTGGATATACAGTTCCAAATGCATGTATCCCCATAAGGGAAAAGGAAGTGAAACTTAAAATTCAAAGTGCTCCTGCAAACGAACGCTTCAACCCTGAAGAACGAAATTTGGGCAGCCAAGTGAAACCGGTATACTCATCTTTGCTGCCAAGTATCATCAAGATCGGGTGAAAAAATTTTGCTGAGATTCCAGTAAACTCAGAGTTCTGTGGAAGCTCTGCAAACACTTTCAAATGAAAGGATATTTTCCTTGCCTCTGCTTAGGGCTACTTCAACAGGAAACAAAGCATAGAGAGTGCACTGAGAACTAACTGAGGGAGTCAAGTTTCATGCAGCTAGTACCAACCGCGTTTGAGTTAGAGTTCCAAATGCATGTATCCCTATAGGGGAAAATGAAGTGAAACCTCCAATTTCAAAGTGTTCCTGCAAACGAACTATTCAACCTAGAAGATCTAAATTTGGGCAGCCAAATGCAACCGGTCTACTTATCTTTGCTGTCGAGTCACAACAAGTTAGGGTGAAAAATATTTGCTGAGAATCCAGGAAACTCACAGTTCTGTGGAATCACTGCAAAGGCTTTCAAATGAAAGTTTCTTTCCCTTGCCTCTGCTTAGGGTTACTTCAACAGAAAACAAAGCATAGAGATCACACTGAGAACTAGTTGAGTGAGTTTCAGTTTCAAGCAGCTAGCGTAAACCGTGTTTGATGTATAATTCCAGATGCATGTATCCCTATAAGGGAAAAGGAAGTGAAACCTAAACATTCAAAAGCGTTCCTGCAAACGAACTTTTCAACCTAGAAGAACGAAATTTGGGTAGCTAAGTGCAACTGGTAAACTCATCTTTCCTGACAAGTATCATCAAGATCAGGTGAGTAATTATTTGCAGAGATTCCAGTTAACTTGGAGCTCTGTTGAAGCACTGTAAATGCTTTCTTAGGAAAGCGAATGTTCCTTGCCTCCACTTAGGACCACTTCACCAGGGAACCAATCACAGAGAGCACACCGGGAACTAATTGAGTGAGTCAAGCTTCAGGCAGCTGGCACAAACAGTGTTTGATTTAGAGCTCCAAATGCATGTATTCCTATAGGTTAAAATGATGAGAAACCCCCCCAAATTCAATGTCTTCCTGAAAGCAAATGTTTCAACGTAGAAGAACGAAATTTTGGCAGCCAAATGCAACTGGTATGCTCATCTTTCTTACCTAGTATCAACAAGCTCAAGTGAAAAAATATTCGCTGAAATTCCAGTAAACTTGGGAGTTTTGTGGAAGCTCTGCAAACACCTACATAAGAAAGTGTATTTTCCTTGCCTCTGCTTGGGGATACTTCAGCAGGGGACAATGCATAAAGAGCCACTGAGAAGTCATTGAGTGGGCCAAGTTTCAAACAGGTATCACAAACTGTGTTTGATTGAGCATTCCAAATGCATGTATTCCTATAGGGAAAAAAGAAGTTAAACCTGAAAATTCAAAGTGTTCCTGCAAAGGAACTCTTCAACATAAGATGACGAAATTTGGGCTGCCAAGTGCAACTCATCTACTCAGTTTTGCTGCCAAGTATCAACAAGATCGGGTGAAAAAATATCTGCTGAGAGTCCAGTAAACTCTGTTCTGTGGATGCTCTACAAACACTTTCAAATGAAAGTTTATTTTTCTCTGCTCTGCTTCGGTGTACATAAACCGGTAACAAAGCATAGAGAGCACAATGAGAACTCATTCAGTGAGTCAATTTTCAAGCAGCTAGCACAAACCGTGTTTGATTTCGATCTCCAAAAGCATGTATCCCTATAGGGGAAAATGTAGTAAAACCTGACTAATCCAAGTCATCCTGCAAAGGAATGATTCAGCCTAGCAGAACAAAATTTGTGCTGCCAAGAGCAACTGGTATACACATTTTTTCTACCAAGTATCAACAAGTTCGGGTGAATAAACATTTGCTGAGATTCCAGTGAACTCAGAGTTCTCTGCAGCTTTGCAAATGCTTTCAAATGAAAGTGTATGTTCCTTGCCTCCGCTTAGAGCTACCACCACAGGGAACAAGGCATAGAGAGCACACCGAGAACGAATTGAGTGAGTCAAGTTTGAAGAAGCTAGCACAAACCGTGTTGGATATACAGTTCCAAATGCATGTATCCCCATAAGGGAAAAGGAAGTGAAACTTAAAATTCAAAGTGCTCCTGCAAACGAACGCTTCAACCCTGAAGAACGAAATTTGGGCAGCCAAGTGAAACCGGTATACTCATCTTTGCTGCCAAGTATCATCAAGATCGGGTGAAAAAATTTTGCTGAGATTCCAGTAAACTCAGAGTTCTGTGGAAGCTCTGCAAACACTTTCAAATGAAAGGATATTTTCCTTGCCTCTGCTTAGGGCTACTTCAACAGGAAACAAAGCATAGAGAGTGCACTGAGAACTAACTGAGGGAGTCAAGTTTCATGCAGCTAGTACCAACCGCGTTTGAGTTAGAGTTCCAAAATGCATGTATCCCTATAGGGGAAAATGAAGTGAAACCTCCAATTTCAAAGTGTTCCTGCAAACGAACTATTCAACCTAGAAGATCTAAATTTGGGCAGCCAAATGCAACCGGTCTACTTATCTTTGCTGTCGAGTCACAACAAGTTAGGGTGAAAAAATATTTGCTGAGAATCCAGGAAACTCACAGTTCTGTGGAATCACTGCAAAGGCTTTCAAATGAAAGTTTCTTTCCCTTGCCTCTGCTTAGGGTTACTTCAACAGAAAACAAAGCATAGAGATCACACTGAGAACTAGTTGAGTGAGTTTCAGTTTCAAGCAGCTAGCGTAAACCGTGTTTGATGTATAATTCCAGATGCATGTATCCCTATAAGGGAAAAGGAAGTGAAACCTAAACATTCAAAAGCGTTCCTGCAAACGAACTTTTCAACCTAGAAGAACGAAATTTGGGTAGCTAAGTGCAACTGGTAAACTCATCTTTCCTGACAAGTATCATCAAGATCAGGTGAGTAATTATTTGCAGAGATTCCAGTTAACTTGGAGCTCTGTTGAAGCACTGTAAATGCTTTCTTAGGAAAGCGAATGTTCCTTGCCTCCACTTAGGACCACTTCACCAGGGAACCAATCACAGAGAGCACACCGGGAACTAATTGAGTGAGTCAAGCTTCAAGCAGCTGGCACAAACAGTGTTTGATTTAGAGCTCCAAATGCATGTATTCCTATAGGTTAAAATGATGAGAAACCCCCCAAATTCAATGTCTTCCTGAAAGCAAATGTTTCAACGTAGAAGAACGAAATTTTGGCAGCCAAATGCAACTGGTATGCTCATCTTTCTTACCTAGTATCAACAAGCTCAAGTGAAAAAATATTCGCTGAAATTCCAGTAAACTTGGGAGTTTTGTGGAAGCTCTGCAAACACCTACATAAGAAAGTGTATTTTCCTTGCCTCTGCTTGGGGATACTTCAGCAGGGGACAATGCATAAAGAGCCACTGAGAAGTCATTGAGTGGGCCAAGTTTCAAACAGGTATCACAAACTGTGTTTGATTGAGCATTCCAAATGCATGTATTCCTATAGGGAAAAAAGAAGTTAAACCTGAAAATTCAAAGTGTCCCTGAAAAGGAACTCTTCAAGATAAGATGACGAAATTTGGGCTGCCAAGTGCAACTCATCTACTCAGTTTTGCTGCCAAGTATCAACAAGATCGGGTGAAAAAAATATCTGCTGAGAGTCCAGTAAACTCTGTTCTGTGGATGCTCTACAAACACTTTCAAATGAAAGTTTATTTTTCTCTGCTCTGCTTCGGTGTACATAAACCGGTAACAAAGCATAGAGAGCACAATGAGAACTCATTCAGTGAGTCAATTTTCAAGCAGCTAGCACAAACCGTGTTTGATTTCGATCTCCAAAAGCATGTATCCCTATAGGGGAAATGTAGTAAAACCTGACTAATCCAAGTCATCCTGCAAAGGAATGATTCAGCCTAGCAGAACAAAATTTGTGCTGCCAAGAGCAACTGGTATACACATTTTTTCTACCAAGTATCAACAAGTTCGGGTGAATAAACATTTGCTGAGATTCCAGTGAACTCAGAGTTCTCTGCAGCTTTGCAAATGCTTTCAAATGAAAGTGTATGTTCCTTGCCTCCGCTTAGAGCTACCACCACAGGGAACAAGGCATAGAGAGCACACCGAGAACGAATTGAGTGAGTCAAGTTTGAAGAAGCTAGCACAAACCGTGTTGGATATACAGTTCCAAATGCATGTATCCCCATAAGGGAAAAGGAAGTGAAACTTAAAATTCAAAGTGCTCCTGCAAATGAACGCTTCAACCCTGAAGAATGAAATTTGGGCAGCCAAGTGAAACCGGTATACTCATCTTTGCTGCCAAGTATCATCAAGATCGGGTGAAAAAATTTTGCTGAGATTCCAGTAAACTCAGAGTTCTGTGGAAGCTCTGCAAACACTTTCAAATGAAAGGATACTTTCCTTGCCTCTGCTTAGGGCTACTTCAACAGGAAACAAAGCATAGAGAGTGCACTGAGAACTAACTGAGGGAGTCAAGTTTCATGCAGCTAGTACCAACCGCGTTTGAGTTAGAGTTCCAAATGCATGTATCCCTATAGGGGAAAATGAAGTGAAACCTCCAATTTCAAAGTGTTCCTGCAAACGAACTATTCAACCTAGAAGATCTAAATTTGGGCAGCCAAATGCAACCGGTCTACTTATCTTTGCTGTCGAGTCACAACAAGTTAGGGTGAAAAAATATTTGCTGAGAATCCAGGAAACTCACAGTTCTGTGGAATCACTGCAAAGGCTTTCAAATGAAAGTTTCTTTCCCTTGCCTCTGCTTAGGGTTACTTCAACAGAAAACAAAGCATAGAGATCACACTGAGAACTAGTTGAGTGAGTTTCAGTTTCAAGCAGCTAGCGTAAACCGTGTTTGATGTATAATTCCAGATGCATGTATCCCTATAAGGGAAAAGGAAGTGAAACCTAAACATTCAAAAAGCGTTCCTGCAAACGAACTTTTCAACCTAGAAGAACGAAATTTGGGTAGCTAAGTGCAACTGGTAAACTCATCTTTCCTGACAAGTATCATCAAGATCAGGTGAGTAATTATTTGCAGAGATTCCAGTTAACTTGGAGCTCTGTTGAAGCACTGTAAATGCTTTCTTAGGAAAGCGAATGTTCCTTGCCTCCACTTAGGACCACTTCACCAGGGAACCAATCACAGAGAGCACACCGGGAACTAATTGAGTGAGTCAAGCTTCAGGCAGCTGGCACAAACAGTGTTTGATTTAGAGCTCCAAATGCATGTATTCCTATAGGTTAAAATGATGAGAAACCCCCCAAATTCAATGTCTTCCTTGAAAGCAAATGTTTCAACGTAGAAGAACGAAATTTTGGCAGCCAAATGCAACTGGTATGCTCATCTTTCTTACCTAGTATCAACAAGCTCAAGTGAAAAAATATTCGCTGAAATTCCAGTAAACTTGGGAGTTTTGTGGAAGCTCTGCAAACACCTACATAAGAAAGTGTATTTTCCTTGCCTCTGCTTGGGGATACTTCAGCAGGGGACAATGCATAAAGAGCCACTGAGAAGTCATTGAGTGGGCCAAGTTTCAAACAGGTATCACAAACTGTGTTTGATTGAGCATTCCAAATGCATGTATTCCTATAGGGAAAAAAGAAGTTAAACCTGAAAATTCAAAGTGTTCCTGCAAAGGAACTCTTCAACATAAGATGACGAAATTTGGGCTGCCAAGTGCAACTCATCTACTCAGTTTTGCTGCCAAGTATCAACAAGATCGGGTGAAAAAATATCTGCTGAGAGTCCAGTAAACTCTGTTCTGTGGATGCTCTACAAACACTTTCAAATGAAAGTTTATTTTTCTCTGCTCTGCTTCGGTGTACATAAACCGGTAACAAAGCATAGAGAGCACAATGAGAACTCATTCAGTGAGTCAATTTTCAAGCAGCTAGCACAAACCGTGTTTGATTTCGATCTCCAAAAGCATGTATCCCTATAGGGGAAAATGTAGTAAAACCTGACTAATCCAAGTCATCCTGCAAAGGAATGATTCAGCCTAGCAGAACAAAATTTGTGCTGCCAAGAGCAACTGGTATACACATTTTTTCTACCAAGTATCAACAAGTTCGGGTGAATAAACATTTGCTGAGATTCCAGTGAACTCAGAGTTCTCTGCAGCTTTGCAAATGCTTTCAAATGAAAGTGTATGTTCCTTGCCTCCGCTTAGAGCTACCACCACAGGGAACAAGGCATAGAGAGCACACCGAGAACGAATTGAGTGAGTCATGTTTGAAGAAGCTAGCACAAACCGTGTTGGATATACAGTTCCAAATGCATGTATCCCCATAAGGGAAAAGGAAGTGAAACTTAAAATTCAAAGTGCTCCTGCAAACGAACGCTTCAACCTGAAGAACGAAATTTGGGCAGCCAAGTGAAACCGGTATACTCATCTTTGCTGCCAAGTATCATCAAGATCGGGTGAAAAAATTTTGCTGAGATTCCAGTAAACTCAGAGTTCTGTGGAAGCTCTGCAAACACTTTCAAATGAAAGGATATTTTCCTTGCCTCTGCTTAGGGCTACTTCAACAGGAAACAAAGCATAGAGAGTGCACTGAGAACTAACTGAGGGAGTCAAGTTTCATGCAGCTAGTACCAACCGCGTTTGAGTTAGAGTTCCAAATGCATGTATCCCTATAGGGGAAAATGAAGTGAAACCTCCAATTTCAATGTGTTCCTGCAAACGAACTATTCAACCTAGAAGATCTAAATTTGGGCAGCCAAATGCAACCGGTCTACTTATCTTTGCTGTCGAGTCACAACAAGTTAGGGTGAAAAATATTTGCTGAGAATCCAGGAAACTCACAGTTCTGTGGAATCACTGCAAAGGCTTTCAAATGAAAGTTTCTTTCCCTTGCCTCTGCTTAGGGTTACTTCAACAGAAAACAAAGCATAGAGATCACACTGAGAACTAGTTGAGTGAGTTTCAGTTTCAAGCAGCTAGCGTAAACCGTGTTTGATGTATAATTCCAGATGCATGTATCCCTATAAGGGAAAAGGAAGTGAAATCTAAACATTCAAAAGCGTTCCTGCAAACAAACTTTTCAACCTAGAAGAACGAAATTTGGGTAGCTAAGTGCAACTGGTAAACTCATCTTTCCTGACAAGTATCATCAAGATCAGGTGAGTAATTATTTGCAGAGATTCCAGTTAACTTGGAGCTCTGTTGAAGCACTGTAAATGCTTTCTTAGGAAAGCGAATGTTCCTTGCCTCCACTTAGGACCACTTCACCAGGGAAACCAATCACAGAGAGCACACCGGGAACTAATTGAGTGAGTCAAGCTTCAGGCAGCTGGCACAAACAGTGTTTGATTTAGAGCTCCAAATGCATGTATTCCTATAGGTTAAAATGATGAGAAACCCCCCAAATTCAATGTCTTCCTTGAAAGCAAATGTTTCAACGTAGAAGAACGAAATTTTGGCAGCCAAATGCAACTGGTATGCTCATCTTTCTTACCTAGTATCAACAAGCTCAAGTGAAAAAAGATTCGCTGAAATTCCAGTAAACTTGGGAGTTTTGTGGAAGCTCTGCAAACACCTACATAAGAAAGTGTATTTTCCTTGCCTCTGCTTGGGGATACTTCAGCAGGGGACAATGCATAAAGAGCCACTGAGAAGTCATTGAGTGGGCCAAGTTTCAAACAGGTATCACAAACTGTGTTTGATTGAGCATTCCAAATGCATGTATTCCTATAGGGAAAAAAGAAGTTAAACCTGAAAATTCAAAGTGTTCCTGCAAAGGAACTCTTCAACATAAGATGACGAAATTTGGGCTGCCAAGTGCAACTCATCTACTCAGTTTTGCTGCCAAGTATCAACAAGATCGGGTGAAAAAATATCTGCTGAGAGTCCAGTAAACTCTGTTCTGTGGATGCTCTACAAACACTTTCAAATGAAAGTTTATTTTTCTCTGCTCTGCTTCGGTGTACATAAACCGGTAACAAAGCATAGAGAGCACAATGAGAACTCATTCAGTGAGTCAATTTTCAAGCAGCTAGCACAAACCGTGTTTGATTTCGATCTCCAAAAGCATGTATCCCTATAGGGGAAAATGTAGTAAAACCTGACTAATCCAAGTCATCCTGCAAAGGAATGATTCAGCCTAGCAGAACAAAATTTGTGCTGCCAAGAGCAACTGGTATACACATTTTTTCTACCAAGTATCAACAAGTTCGGGTGAATAAACATTTGCTGAGATTCCAGTGAACTCAGAGTTCTCTGCAGCTTTGCAAATGCTTTCAAATGAAAGTGTATGTTCCTTGCCTCCGCTTAGAGCTACCACCACAGGGAACAAGGCATAGAGAGCACACCGAGAACGAATTGAGTGAGTCAAGTTTGAAGAAGCTAGCACAAAACCGTGTTGGATATACAGTTCCAAATGCATGTATCCCCATAAGGGAAAAGGAAGTGAAACTTAAAATTCAAAGTGCTCCTGCAAACGAACGCTTCAACCCTGAAGAACGAAATTTGGGCAGCCAAGTGAAACCGGTATACTCATCTTTGCTGCCAAGTATCATCAAGATCGGGTGAAAAAATTTTGCTGAGATTCCAGTAAACTCAGAGTTCTGTGGAAGCTCTGCAAACACTTTCAAATGAAAGGATACTTTCCTTGCCTCTGCTTAGGGCTACTTCAACAGGAAACAAAGCATAGAGAGTGCACTGAGAACTAACTGAGGGAGTCAAGTTTCATGCAGCTAGTACCAACCGCGTTTGAGTTAGAGTTCCAAATGCATGTATCCCTATAGGGGAAAATGAAGTGAAACCTCCAATTTCAAAGTGTTCCTGCAAACGAACTATTCAACCTAGAAGATCTAAATTTGGGCAGCCAAATGCAACCGGTCTACTTATCTTTGCTGTCGAGTCACAACAAGTTAGGGTGAAAAAATATTTGCTGAGAATCCAGGAAACTCACAGTTCTGTGGAATCACTGCAAAGGCTTTCAAATGAAAGTTTCTTTCCCTTGCCTCTGCTTAGGGTTACTTCAACAGAAAACAAAGCATAGAGATCACACTGAGAACTAGTTGAGTGAGTTTCAGTTTCAAGCAGCTAGCGTAAACCGTGTTTGATGTATAATTCCAGATGCATGTATCCCTATAAGGGAAAAGGAAGTGAAACCTAAACATTCAAAAGCGTTCCTGCAAACGAACTTTTCAACCTAGAAGAACGAAATTTGGGTAGCTAAGTGCAACTGGTAAACTCATCTTTCCTGACAAGTATCATCAAGATCAGGTGAGTAATTATTTGCAGAGATTCCAGTTAACTTGGAGCTCTGTTGAAGCACTGTAAATGCTTTCTTAGGAAAGCGAATGTTCCTTGCCTCCACTTAGGACCACTTCACCAGGGAACCAATCACAGAGAGCACACCGGGAACTAATTGAGTGAGTCAAGCTTCAGGCAGCTGGCACAAACAGTGTTTGATTTAGAGCTCCAAATGCATGTATTCCTATAGGATAAAATGATGAGAAACCCCCCAAATTCAATGTCTTCCTGAAAGCAAATGTTTCAACGTAGAAGAACGAAATTTTGGCAGCCAAATGCAACTGGTATGCTCATCTTTCTTACCTAGTATCAACAAGCTCAAGTGAAAAAATATTCGCTGAAATTCCAGTAAACTTGGGAGTTTTGTGGAAGCTCTGCAAACACCTACATAAGAAAGTGTATTTTCCTTGCCTCTGCTTGGGGATACTTCAGCAGGGGACAATGCATAAAGAGCCACTGAGAAGTCATTGAGTGGGCCAAGTTTCAAACAGGTATCACAAACTGTGTTTGATTGAGCATTCCAAATGCATGTATTCCTATAGGGAAAAAAGAAGTTAAACCTGAAAATTCAAAGTGTTCCTGCAAAGGAACTCTTCAACATAAGAGGACGAAATTTGGGCTGCCAAGTGCAACTCATCTACTCAGTTTTGCTGCCAAGTATCAACAAGATCGGGTGAAAAAATATCTGCTGAGAGTCCAGTAAAACTCTGTTCTGTGGATGCTCTACAAACACTTTCAAATGAAAGTTTATTTTTCTCTGCTCTGCTTCGGTGTACATAAACCGGTAACAAAGCATAGAGAGCACAATGAGAACTCATTCAGTGAGTCAATTTTCAAGCAGCTAGCACAAACCGTGTTTGATTTCGATCTCCAAAAGCATGTATCCCTATAGGGGAAAATGTAGTAAAACCTGACTAATCCAAGTCATCCTGCAAAGGAATGATTCAGCCTAGCAGAACAAAATTTGTGCTGCCAAGAGCAACTGGTATACACATTTTTTCTACCAAGTATCAACAAGTTCGGGTGAATAAACATTTGCTGAGATTCCAGTGAACTCAGAGTTCTCTGCAGCTTTGCAAATGCTTTCAAATGAAAGTGTATGTTCCTTGCCTCCGCTTAGAGCTACCACCA
The DNA here is from genome assembly GCF_047511675.1 of Marmota flaviventris. NCBI lineage: Eukaryota > Metazoa > Chordata > Mammalia > Rodentia > Sciuridae > Marmota > Marmota flaviventris. Next base: position 38,008 of record NW_027287757.1, read on the forward strand.
CAGGGAACAAGGCATAGAGAGCACACCGAGAACGAATTGAGTGAGTCAAGTTTGAAGAAGCTAGCACAAACCGTGTTGGATATACAGTTCCAAATGCATGTATCCCCATAAGGGAAAAGGAAGTGAAACTTAAAATTCAAAGTGCTCCTGCAAACGAACGCTTCAACCCTGAAGAACGAAATTTGGGCAGCCAAGTGAAACCGGTATACTCATCTTTGCTGCCAAGTATCATCAAGATCGGGTGAAAAAATTTTGCTGAGATTCCAGTAAACTCAGAGTTCTGTGGAAGCTCTGCAAACACTTTCAAATGAAAGGATACTTTCCTTGCCTCTGCTTAGGGCTACTTCAACAGGAAACAAAGCATAGAGAGTGCACTGAGAACTAACTGAGGGAGTCAAGTTTCATGCAGCTAGTACCAACCGCGTTTGAGTTAGAGTTCCAAATGCATGTATCCCTATAGGGGAAAATGAAGTGAAACCTCCAATTTCAAAGTGTTCCTGCAAACGAACTATTCAACCTAGAAGATCTAAATTTGGGCAGCCAAATGCAACCGGTCTACTTATCTTTGCTGTCGAGTCACAACAAGTTAGGGTGAAAAAATATTTGCTGAGAATCCAGGAAACTCACAGTTCTGTGGAATCACTGCAAAGGCTTTCAAATGAAAGTTTCTTTCCCTTGCCTCTGCTTAGGGTTACTTCAACAGAAAACAAAGCATAGAGATCACACTGAGAACTAGTTGAGTGAGTTTCAGTTTCAAGCAGCTAGCGTAAACCGTGTTTGATGTATAATTCCAGATGCATGTATCCCTATAAGGGAAAAGGAAGTGAAACCTAAACATTCAAAAGCGTTCCTGCAAACGAACTTTTCAACCTAGAAGAACGAAATTTGGGTAGCTAAGTGCAACTGGTAAACTCATCTTTCCTGACAAGTATCATCAAGATCAGGTGAGTAATTATTTGCAGAGATTCCAATTAACTTGGAGCTCTGTTGAAGCACTGTAAATGCTTTCTTAGGAAAGCGAATGTTCCTTGCCTCCACTTAGGACCACTTCACCAGGGAACCAATCACAGAGAGCACACCGGGAACTAATTGAGTGAGTCAAGCTTCAGGCAGCTGGCACAAACAGTGTTTGATTTAGAGCTCCAAATGCATGTATTCCTATAGGTTAAAATGATGAGAAACCCCCCAAATTCAATGTCTTCCTTGAAAGCAAATGTTTCAACGTAGAAGAACGAAATTTTGGCAGCCAAATGCAACTGGTATGCTCATCTTTCTTACCTAGTATCAACAAGCTCAAGTGAAAAAATATTCGCTGAAATTCCAGTAAACTTGGGAGTTTTGTGGAAGCTCTGCAAACACCTACATAAGAAAGTGTATTTTCCTTGCCTCTGCTTGGGGATACTTCAGCAGGGGACAATGCATAAAGAGCCACTGAGAAGTCATTGAGTGGGCCAAGTTTCAAACAGGTATCACAAACTGTGTTTGATTGAGCATTCCAAATGCATGTATTCCTATAGGGAAAAAAGAAGTTAAACCTGAAAATTCAAAGTGTTCCTGCAAAGGAACTCTTCAACATAAGATGACGAAATTTGGGCTGCCAAGTGCAACTCATCTACTCAGTTTTGCTGCCAAGTATCAACAAGATCGGGTGAAAAAATATCTGCTGAGAGTCCAGTAAACTCTGTTCTGTGGATGCTCTACAAACACTTTCAAATGAAAGTTTATTTTTCTCTGCTCTGCTTCGGTGTACATAAACCGGTAACAAAGCATAGAGAGCACAATGAGAACTCATTCAGTGAGTCAATTTTCAAGCAGCTAGCACAAACCGTGTTTGATTTCGATCTCCAAAAGCATGTATCCCTATAGGGGAAAATGTAGTAAAACCTGACTAATCCAAGTCATCCTGCAAAGGAATGATTCAGCCTAGCAGAACAAAATTTGTGCTGCCAAGAGCAACTGGTATACACATTTTTTCTACCAAGTATCAACAAGTTCGGGTGAATAAACATTTGCTGAGATTCCAGTGAACTCAGAGTTCTCTGCAGCTTTGCAAATGCTTTCAAATGAAAGTGTATGTTCCTTGCCTCCGCTTAGAGCTACCACCACAGGGAACAAGGCATAGAGAGCACACCGAGAACGAATTGAGTGAGTCAAGTTTGAAGAAGCTAGCACAAACCGTGTTGGATATACAGTTCCAAATGCATGTATCCCCATAAGGGAAAAGGAAGTGAAACTTAAAATTCAAAGTGCTCCTGCAAACGAACGCTTCAACCCTGAAGAACGAAATTTGGGCAGCCAAGTGAAACCGGTATACTCATCTTTGCTGCCAAGTATCATCAAGATCGGGTGAAAAAATTTTGCTGAGATTCCAGTAAACTCAGAGTTCTGTGGAAGCTCTGCAAACACTTTCAAATGAAAGGATACTTTCCTTGCCTCTGCTTAGGGCTACTTCAACAGGAAACAAAGCATAGAGAGTGCACTGAGAACTAACTGAGGGAGTCAAGTTTCATGCAGCTAGTACCAACCGCGTTTGAGTTAGAGTTCCAAATGCATGTATCCCTATAGGGGAAAATGAAGTGAAACCTCCAATTTCAAAGTGTTCCTGCAAACGAACTATTCAACCTAGAAGATCTAAATTTGGGCAGCCAAATGCAACCGGTCTACTTATCTTTGCTGTTGAGTCACAACAAGTTAGGGTGAAAAAATATTTGCTGAGAATCCAGGAAACTCACAGTTCTGTGGAATCACTGCAAAGGCTTTCAAATGAAAGTTTCTTTCCCTTGCCTCTGCTTAGGGTTACTTCAACAGAAAACAAAGCATAGAGATCACACTGAGAACTAGTTGAGTGAGTTTCAGTTTCAAGCAGCTAGCGTAAACCGTGTTTGATGTATAATTCCAGATGCATGTATCCCTATAAGGGAAAAGGAAGTGAAACCTAAACATTCAAAAGCGTTCCTGCAAACGAACTTTTCAACCTAGAAGAACGAAATTTGGGTAGCTAAGTGCAACTGGTAAACTCATCTTTCCTGACAAGTATCATCAAGATCAGGTGAGTAATTATTTGCAGAGATTCCAGTTAACTTGGAGCTCTGTTGAAGCACTGTAAATGCTTTCTTAGGAAAGCGAATGTTCCTTGCCTCCACTTAGGACCACTTCACCAGGGAACCAATCACAGAGAGCACACCGGGAACTAATTGAGTGAGTCAAGCTTCAGGCAGCTGGCACAAACAGTGTTTGATTTAGAGCTCCAAATGCATGTATTCCTATAGGTTAAAATGATGAGAAACCCCCCAAATTCAATGTCTTCCTTGAAAGCAAATGTTTCGACGTAGAAGAACGAAATTTTGGCAGCCAAATGCAACTGGTATGCTCATCTTTCTTACCTAGTATCAACAAGCTCAAGTGAAAAAATATTCGCTGAAATTCCAGTAAACTTGGGAGTTTTGTGGAAGCTCTGCAAACACCTACATAAGAAAGTGTATTTTCCTTGCCTCTGCTTGGGGATACTTCAGCAGGGGACAATGCATAAAGAGCCACTGAGAAGTCATTGAGTGGGCCAAGTTTCAAACAGGTATCACAAACTGTGTTTGATTGAGCATTCCAAATGCATGTATTCCTATAGGGAAAAAAGAAGTTAAACCTGAAAATTCAAAGTGTTCCTGCAAAGGAACTCTTCAACATAAGATGACGAAATTTGGGCTGCCAAGTGCAACTCATCTACTCAGTTTTGCTGCCAAGTATCAACAAGATCGGGTGAAAAAATATCTGCTGAGAGTCCAGTAAACTCTGTTCTGTGGGATGCTCTACAAACACTTTCAAATGAAAGTTTATTTTTCTCTGCTCTGCTTCGGTGTACATAAACCGGTAACAAAGCATAGAGAGCACAATGAGAACTCATTCAGTGAGTCAATTTTCAAGCAGCTAGCACAAACCGTGTTTGATTTCGATCTCCAAAAGCATGTATCCCTATAGGGGAAAATGTAGTAAAACCTGACTAATCCAAGTCATCCTGCAAAGGAATGATTCAGCCTAGCAGAACAAAATTTGTGCTGCCAAGAGCAACTGGTATACACATTTTTTCTACCAAGTATCAACAAGTTCGGGTGAATAAACATTTGCTGAGATTCCAGTGAACTCAGAGTTCTCTGCAGCTTTGCAAATGCTTTCAAATGAAAGTGTATGTTCCTTGCCTCCGCTTAGAGCTACCACCACAGGGAACAAGGCATAGAGAGCACACCGAGAACGAATTGAGTGAGTCAAGTTTGAAGAAGCTAGCACAAAACCGTGTTGGATATACAGTTCCAAATGCATGTATCCCCCATAAGGGAAAAGGAAGTGAAACTTAAAATTCAAAGTGCTCCTGCAAACGAACGCTTCAACCCTGAAGAACGAAATTTGGGCAGCCAAGTGAAACCGGTATACTCATCTTTGCTGCCAAGTATCATCAAGATCGGGTGAAAAAATTTTGCTGAGATTCCAGTAAACTCAGAGTTCTGTGGAAGCTCTGCAAACACTTTCAAATGAAAGGATACTTTCCTTGCCTCTGCTTAGGGCTACTTCAACAGGAAACAAAGCATAGAGAGTGCACTGAGAACTAACTGAGGGAGTCAAGTTTCATGCAGCTAGTACCAACCGCGTTTGAGTTAGAGTTCCAAATGCATGTATCCCTATAGGGGAAAATGAAGTGAAACCTCCAATTTCAAAGTGTTCCTGCAAACGAACTATTCAACCTAGAAGATCTAAATTTGGGCAGCCAAATGCAACCGGTCTACTTATCTTTGCTGTCGAGTCACAACAAGTTAGGGTGAAAAAATATTTGCTGAGAATCCAGGAAACTCACAGTTCTGTGGAATCACTGCAAAGGCTTTCAAATGAAAGTTTCTTTCCCTTGCCTCTGCTTAGGGTTACTTCAACAGAAAACAAAGCATAGAGATCACACTGAGAACTAGTTGAGTGAGTTTCAGTTTCAAGCAGCTAGCGTAAACCGTGTTTGATGTATAATTCCAGATGCATGTATCCCTATAAGGGAAAAGGAAGTGAAACCTAAACATTCAAAAGCGTTCCTGCAAACGAACTTTTCAACCTAGAAGAACGAAATTTGGGTAGCTAAGTGCAACTGGTAAACTCATCTTTCCTGACAAGTATCATCAAGATCAGGTGAGTAATTATTTGCAGAGATTCCAGTTAACTTGGAGCTCTGTTGAAGCACTGTAAATGCTTTCTTAGGAAAGCGAATGTTCCTTGCCTCCACTTAGGACCACTTCACCAGGGAACCAATCACAGAGAGCACACCGGGAAACTAATTGAGTGAGTCAAGCTTCAGGCAGCTGGCACAAACAGTGTTTGATTTAGAGCTCCAAATGCATGTATTCCTATAGGTTAAAATGATGAGAAACCCCCCAAATTCAATGTCTTCCTTGAAAGCAAATGTTTCGACGTAGAAGAACGAAATTTTGGCAGCCAAATGCAACTGGTATGCTCATCTTTCTTACCTAGTATCAACAAGCTCAAGTGAAAAAATATTCGCTGAAATTCCAGTAAACTTGGGAGTTTTGTGGAAGCTCTGCAAACACCTACATAAGAAAGTGTATTTTCCTTGCCTCTGCTTGGGGATACTTCAGCAGGGGACAATGCATAAAGAGCCACTGAGAAGTCATTGAGTGGGCCAAGTTTCAAACAGGTATCACAAACTGTGTTTGATTGAGCATTCCAAATGCATGTATTCCTATAGGGAAAAAAGAAGTTAAACCTGAAAATTCAAAGTGTTCCTGCAAAGGAACTCTTCAACATAAGATGACGAAATTTGGGCTGCCAAGTGCAACTCATCTACTCAGTTTTGCTGCCAAGTATCAACAAGATCGGGTGAAAAAATATCTGCTGAGAGTCCAGTAAACTCTGTTCTGTGGATGCTCTACAAACACTTTCAAATGAAAGTTTATTTTTCTCTGCTCTGCTTCGGTGTACATAAACCGGTAACAAAGCATAGAGAGCACAATGAGAACTCATTCAGTGAGTCAATTTTCAAGCAGCTAGCACAAACCGTGTTTGATTTCGATCTCCAAAAGCATGTATCCCTATAGGGGAAAATGTAGTAAAACCTGACTAATCCAAGTCATCCTGCAAAGGAATGATTCAGCCTAGCAGAACAAAATTTGTGCTGCCAAGAGCAACTGGTATACACATTTTTTCTACCAAGTACCAACAGTTCGGGTGAATAAACATTTGCTGAGATTCCAGTGAACTCAGAGTTCTCTGCAGCTTTGCAAATGCTTTCAAATGAAAGTGTATGTTCCTTGCCTCCGCTTAGAGCTACCACCACAGGGAACAAAGCATAGAGAGCACACCGAGAACGAATTGAGTGAGTCAAGTTTGAAGAAGCTAGCACAAACCGTGTTGGATATACAGTTCCAAATGCATGTATCCCCATAAGGGAAAAGGAAGTGAAACTTAAAATTCAAAGTGCTCCTGCAAACGAACGCTTCAACCCTGAAGAACGAAATTTGGGCAGCCAAGTGAAACCGGTATACTCATCTTTGCTGCCAAGTATCATCAAGATCGGGTGAAAAAATTTTGCTGAGATTCCAGTAAACTCAGAGTTCTGTGGAAGCTCTGCAAACACTTTCAAATGAAAGGATTACTTTCCTTGCCTCTGCTTAGGGCTACTTCAACAGGAAACAAAGCATAGAGAGTGCACTGAGAACTAACTGAGGGAGTCAAGTTTCATGCAGCTAGTACCAACCGCGTTTGAGTTAGAGTTCCAAATGCATGTATCCCTATAGGGGAAAATGAAGTGAAACCTCCAATTCCAAAGTGTTCCTGCAAACGAACTATTCAACCTAGAAGATCTAAATTTGGGCAGCCAAATGCAACCGGTCTACTTATCTTTGCTGTCGAGTCACAACAAGTTAGGGTGAAAAAATATTTGCTGAGAATCCAGGAAACTCACAGTTCTGTGGAATCACTGCAAAGGCTTTCAAATGAAAGTTTCTTTCCCTTGCCTCTGCTTAGGGTTACTTCAACAGAAAACAAAGCATAGAGATCACACTGAGAACTAGTTGAGTGAGTTTCAGTTTCAAGCAGCTAGCGTAAACCGTGTTTGATGTATAATTCCAGATGCATGTATCCCTATAAGGGAAAAGGAAGTGAAACCTAAACATTCAAAAGCGTTCCTGCAAACGAACTTTTCAACCTAGAAGAACGAAATTTGGGTAGCTAAGTGCAACTGGTAAACTCATCTTTCCTGACAAGTATCATCAAGATCAGGTGAGTAATTATTTGCAGAGATTCCAGTTAACTTGGAGCTCTGTTGAAGCACTGTAAATGCTTTCTTAGGAAAGCGAATGTTCCTTGCCTCCACTTAGGACCACTTCACCAGGGAACCAATCACAGAGAGCACACCGGGAACTAATTGAGTGAGTCAAGCTTCAGGCAGCTGGCACAAACAGTGTTTGATTTAGAGCTCCAAATGCATGTATTCCTATAGGTTAAAATGATGAGAAACCCCCCAAATTCAATGTCTTCCTTGAAAGCAAATGTTTCGACGTAGAAGAACGAAATTTTGGCAGCCAAATGCAACTGGAATGCTCATCTTTCTTACCTAGTATCAACAAGCTCAAGTGAAAAAATATTCGCTGAAATTCCAGTAAACTTGGGAGTTTTGTGGAAGCTCTGCAAACACCTACATAAGAAAGTGTATCTTCCTTGCCTCTGCTTGGGGATACTTCAGCAGGGGACAATGCATAAAGAGCCACTGAGAAGTCATTGAGTGGGCCAAGTTTCAAACAGGTATCACAAACTGTGTTTGATTGAGCATTCCAAATGCATGTATTCCTATAGGGAAAAAAGAAGTTAAACCTGAAAATTCAAAGTGTTCCTGCAAAGGAACTCTTCAACATAAGATGACGAAATTTGGGCTGCCAAGTGCAACTCATCTACTCAGTTTTGCTGCCAAGTATCAACAAGATCGGGTGAAAAAATATCTGCTGAGAGTCCAGTAAACTCTGTTCTGTGGATGCTCTACAAACACTTTCAAATGAAAGTTTATTTTTCTCTGCTCTGCTTCGGTGTACATAAACCGGTAACAAAGCATAGAGAGCACAATGAGAACTCATTCAGTGAGTCAATTTTCAAGCAGCTAGCACAAACCGTGTTTGATTTCGATCTCCAAAAGCATGTATCCCTATAGGGGAAAATGTAGTAAAACCTGACTAATCCAAGTCATCCTGCAAAGGAATGATTCAGCCTAGCAGAACAAAATTTGTGCTGCCAAGAGCAACTGGTATACACATTTTTTCTACCAAGTACCAACAAGTTCGGGTGAATAAACATTTGCTGAGATTCCAGTGAACTCAGAGTTCTCTGCAGCTTTGCAAATGCTTTCAAATGAAAGTGTATGTTCCTTGCCTCCGCTTAGAGCTACCACCACAGGGAACAAAGCATAGAGAGCACACCGAGAACGAATTGAGTGAGTCAAGTTTGAAGAAGCTAGCACAAACCGTGTTGGATATACAGTTCCAAATGCATGTATCCCCATAAGGGAAAAGGAAGTGAAACTTAAAATTCAAAGTGCTCCTGCAAACGAACGCTTCAACCCTGAAGAACGAAATTTGGGCAGCCAAGTGAAACCGGTATACTCATCTTTGCTGCCAAGTATCATCAAGATCGGGTGAAAAAATTTTGCTGAGATTCCAGTAAACTCAGAGTTCTGTGGAAGCTCTGCAAACACTTTCAAATGAAAGGATACTTTCCTTGCCTCTGCTTAGGGCTACTTCAACAGGAAACAAAGCATAGAGAGTGCACTGAGAACTAACTGAGGGAGTCAAGTTTCATGCAGCTAGTACCAACCGCGTTTGAGTTAGAGTTCCAAATGCATGTATCCCTATAGGGGAAAATGAAGTGAAACCTCCAATTCCAAAGTGTTCCTGCAAACGAACTATTCAACCTAGAAGATCTAAATTTGGGCAGCCAAATGCAACCGGTCTACTTATCTTTGCTGTCGAGTCACAACAAGTTAGGGTGAAAAAATATTTGCTGAGAATCCAGGAAACTCACAGTTCTGTGGAATCACTGCAAAGGCTTTCAAATGAAAGTTTCTTTCCCTTGCCTCTGCTTAGGGTTACTTCAACAGAAAACAAAGCATAGAGATCACACTGAGAACTAGTTGAGTGAGTTTCAGTTTCAAGCAGCTAGCCTAAACCGTGTTTGATGTATAATTCCAGATGCATGTATCCCTATAAGGGAAAAGGAAGTGAAACCTAAACATTCAAAAGCGTTCCTGCAAACGAACTTTTCAACCTAGAAGAACGAAATTTGGGTAGCTAAGTGCAACTGGTAAACTCATCTTTCCTGACAAGTATCATCAAGATCAGGTGAGTAATTATTTGCAGAGATTCCAGTTAACTTGGAGCTCTGTTGAAGCACTGTAAATGCTTTCTTAGGAAAGCGAATGTTCCTTGCCTCCACTTAGGACCACTTCACCAGGGAACCAATCACAGAGAGCACACCGGGAACTAATTGAGTGAGTCAAGCTTCAGGCAGCTGGCACAAACAGTGTTTGATTTAGAGCTCCAAATGCATGTATTCCTATAGGTTAAAATGATGAGAAACCCCCCAAATTCAATGTCTTCCTTGAAAGCAAATGTTTCGACGTAGAAGAACGAAATTTTGGCAGCCAAATGCAACTGGAATGCTCATCTTTCTTACCTAGTATCAACAAGCTCAAGTGAAAAAATATTCGCTGAAATTCCAGTAAACTTGGGAGTTTTGTGGAAGCTCTGCAAACACCTACATAAGAAAGTGTATCTTCCTTGCCTCTGCTTGGGGATACTTCAGCAGGGGACAATGCATAAAGAGCCACTGAGAAGTCATTGAGTGGGCCAAGTTTCAAACAGGTATCACAAACTGTGTTTGATTGAGCATTCCAAATGCATGTATTCCTATAGGGAAAAAAGAAGTTAAACCTGAAAATTCAAAGTGTTCCTGCAAAGGAACTCTTCAACATAAGATGACGAAATTTGGGCTGCCAAGTGCAACTCATCTACTCAGTTTTGCTGCCAAGTATCAACAAGATCGGGTGAAAAAATATCTGCTGAGAGTCCAGTAAACTCTGTTCTGTGGATGCTCTACAAACACTTTCAAATGAAAGTTTATTTTTCTCTGCTCTGCTTCGGTGTACATAAACCGGTAACAAAGCATAGAGAGCACAATGAGAACTCATTCAGTGAGTCAATTTTCAAGCAGCTAGCACAAACCGTGTTTGATTTCGATCTCCAAAAGCATGTATCCCTATAGGGGAAAATGTAGTAAAACCTGACTAATCCAAGTCATCCTGCAAAGGAATGATTCAGCCTAGCAGAACAAAATTTGTGCTGCCAAGAGCAACTGGTATACACATTTTTTCTACCAAGTACCAACAAGTTCGGGTGAATAAACATTTGCTGAGATTCCAGTGAACTCAGAGTTCTCTGCAGCTTTGCAAATGCTTTCAAATGAAAGTGTATGTTCCTTGCCTCCGCTTAGAGCTACCACCACAGGGAACAAAGCATAGAGAGCACACCGAGAACGAATTGAGTGAGTCAAGTTTGAAGAAGCTAGCACAAACCGTGTTGGATATACAGTTCCAAATGCATGTATCCCCATAAGGGAAAAGGAAGTGAAACTTAAAATTCAAAGTGCTCCTGCAAACGAACGCTTCAACCCTGAAGAACGAAATTTGGGCAGCCAAGTGAAACCGGTATACTCATCTTTGCTGCCAAGTATCATCAAGATCGGGTGAAAAAATTTTGCTGAGATTCCAGTAAACTCAGAGTTCTGTGGAAGCTCTGCAAACACTTTCAAATGAAAGGATACTTTCCTTGCCTCTGCTTAGGGCTACTTCAACAGGAAACAAAGCATAGAGAGTGCACTGAGAACTAACTGAGGGAGTCAAGTTTCATGCAGCTAGTACCAACCGCGTTTGAGTTAGAGTTCCAAATGCATGTATCCCTATAGGGGAAAATGAAGTGAAACCTCCAATTCCAAAGTGTTCCTGCAAACGAACTATTCAACCTAGAAGATCTAAATTTGGGCAGCCAAATGCAACCGGTCTACTTATCTTTGCTGTCGAGTCACAACAAGTTAGGGTGAAAAAATATTTGCTGAGAATCCAGGAAACTCACAGTTCTGTGGAATCACTGCAAAGGCTTTCAAATGAAAGTTTCTTTCCCTTGCCTCTGCTTAGGGTTACTTCAACAGAAAACAAAGCATAGAGATCACACTGAGAACTAGTTGAGTGAGTTTCAGTTTCAAGCAGCTAGCGTAAACCGTGTTTGATGTATAATTCCAGATGCATGTATCCCTATAAGGGAAAAGGAAGTGAAACCTAAACATTCAAAAGCGTTCCTGCAAACGAACTTTTCAACCTAGAAGAACGAAATTTGGGTAGCTAAGTGCAACTGGTAAACTCATCTTTCCTGACAAGTATCATCAAGATCAGGTGAGTAATTATTTGCAGAGATTCCAGTTAACTTGGAGCTCTGTTGAAGCACTGTAAATGCTTTCTTAGGAAAGCGAATGTTCCTTGCCTCCACTTAGGACCACTTCACCAGGGAACCAATCACAGAGAGCACACCGGGAACTAATTGAGTGAGTCAAGCTTCAGGCAGCTGGCACAAACAGTGTTTGATTTAGAGCTCCAAATGCATGTATTCCTATAGGTTAAAATGATGAGAAACCCCCCAAATTCAATGTCTTCCTTGAAAGCAAATGTTTCAACGTAGAAGAACGAAATTTTGGCAGCCAAATGCAACTGGTATGCTCATCTTTCTTACCTAGTATCAACAAGCTCAAGTGAAAAAATATTCGCTGAAATTCCAGTAAACTTGGGAGTTTTGTGGAAGCTCTGCAAACACCTACATAAGAAAGTGTATTTTCCTTGCCTCTGCTTGGGGATACTTCAGCAGGGGACAATGCATAAAGAGCCACTGAGAAGTCATTGAGTGGGCCAAGTTTCAAACAGGTATCACAAACTGTGTTTGATTGAGCATTCCAAATGCATGTATTCCTATAGGGAAAAAAGAAGTTAAACCTGAAAATTCAAAGTGTTCCTGCAAAGGAACTCTTCAACATAAGATGACGAAATTTGGGCTGCCAAGTGCAACTCATCTACTCAGTTTTGCTGCCAAGTATCAACAAGATCGGGTGAAAAAATATCTGCTGAGAGTCCAGTAAACTCTGTTCTGTGGATGCTCTACAAACACTTTCAAATGAAAGTTTATTTTTCTCTGCTCTGCTTCGGTGTACATAAACCGGTAACAAAGCATAGAGAGCACAATGAGAACTCATTCAGTGAGTCAATTTTCAAGCAGCTAGCACAAACCGTGTTTGATTTCGATCTCCAAAAGCATGTATCCCTATAGGGGAAAATGTAGTAAAACCTGACTAATCCAAGTCATCCTGCAAAGGAATGATTCAGCCTAGCAGAACAAAATTTGTGCTGCCAAGAGCAACTGGTATACACATTTTTTCTACCAAGTATCAACAAGTTCGGGTGAATAAACATTTGCTGAGATTCCAGTGAACTCAGAGTTCTCTGCAGCTTTGCAAATGCTTTCAAATGAAAGTGTATGTTCCTTGCCTCCGCTTAGAGCTACCACCACAGGGAACAAGGCATAGAGAGCACACCGAGAACGAATTGAGTGAGTCAAGTTTGAGTGAGTCAAGTTTGAAGAAGCTAGCACAAACCGTGTTGGATATACAGTTCCAAATGCATGTATCCCCATAAGGGAAAAGGAAGTGAAACTTAAAATTCAAAGTGCTCCTGCAAACGAACGCTTCAACCCTGAAGAACGAAATTTGGGCAGCCAAGTGAAACCGGTATACTCATCTTTGCTGCCAAGTATCATCAAGATCGGGTGAAAAAATTTTGCTGAGATTCCAGTAAACTCAGAGTTCTGTGGAAGCTCTGCAAACACTTTCAAATGAAAGGATATTTTCCTTGCCTCTGCTTAGGGCTACTTCAACAGGAAACAAAGCATAGAGAGTGCACTGAGAACTAACTGAGGGAGTCAAGTTTCATGCAGCTAGTACCAACCGCGTTTGAGTTAGAGTTCCAAATGCATGTATCCCTATAGGGGAAAATGAAGTGAAACCTCCAATTTCAAAGTGTTCCTGCAAACGAACTATTCAACCTAGAAGATCTAAATTTGGGCAGCCAAATGCAACCGGTCTACTTATCTTTGCTGTCGAGTCACAACAAGTTAGGGTGAAAAAATATTTGCTGAGAATCCAGGAAACTCACAGTTCTGTGGAATCACTGCAAAGGCTTTCAAATGAAAGTTTCTTTCCCTTGCCTCTGCTTAGGGTTACTTCAACAGAAAACAAAGCATAGAGATCACACTGAGAACTAGTTGAGTGAGTTTCAGTTTCAAGCAGCTAGCGTAAACCGTGTTTGATGTATAATTCCAGATGCATGTATCCCTATAAGGGAAAAGGAAGTGAAACCTAAACATTCAAAAGCGTTCCTGCAAACGAACTTTTCAACCTAGAAGAACGAAATTTGGGTAGCTAAGTGCAACTGGTAAACTCATCTTTCCTGACAAGTATCATCAAGATCAGGTGAGTAATTATTTGCAGAGATTCCAGTTAACTTGGAGCTCTGTTGAAGCACTGTAAATGCTTTCTTAGGAAAGCGAATGTTCCTTGCCTCCACTTAGGACCACTTCACCAGGGAACCAATCACAGAGAGCACACCGGGAACTAATTGAGTGAGTCAAGCTTCAAGCAGCTGGCACAAACAGTGTTTGATTTAGAGCTCCAAATGCATGTATTCCTATAGGTTAAAATGATGAGAAACCCCCCAAATTCAATGTCTTCCTGAAAGCAAATGTTTCAACGTAGAAGAACGAAATTTTGGCAGCCAAATGCAACTGGTATGCTCATCTTTCTTACCTAGTATCAACAAGCTCAAGTGAAAAAATATTCGCTGAAATTCCAGTAAACTTGGGAGTTTTGTGGAAGCTCTGCAAACACCTACATAAGAAAGTGTATTTTCCTTGCCTCTGCTTGGGGATACTTCAGCAGGGGACAATGCATAAAGAGCCACTGAGAAGTCATTGAGTGGGCCAAGTTTCAAACAGGTATCACAAACTGTGTTTGATTGAGCATTCCAAATGCATGTATTCCTATAGGGAAAAAAGAAGTTAAACCTGAAAATTCAAAGTGTTCCTGCAAAGGAACTCTTCAACATAAGATGACGAAATTTGGGCTGCCAAGTGCAACTCATCTACTCAGTTTTGCTGCCAAGTATCAACAAGATCGGGTGAAAAAATATCTGCTGAGAGTCCAGTAAACTCTGTTCTGTGGATGCTCTACAAACACTTTCAAATGAAAGTTTATTTTTCTCTGCTCTGCTTCGGTGTACATAAACCGGTAACAAAGCATAGAGAGCACAATGAGAACTCATTCAGTGAGTCAATTTTCAAGCAGCTAGCACAAACCGTGTTTGATTTCGATCTCCAAAAGCATGTATCCCTATAGGGGAAAATGTAGTAAAACCTGACTAATCCAAGTCATCCTGCAAAGGAATGATTCAGCCTAGCAGAACAAAATTTGTGCTGCCAAGAGCAACTGGTATACACATTTTTTCTACCAAGTATCAACAAGTTCGGGTGAATAAACATTTGCTGAGATTCCAGTGAACTCAGAGTTCTCTGCAGCTTTGCAAATGCTTTCAAATGAAAGTGTATGTTCCTTGCCTCCGCTTAGAGCTACCACCACAGGGAACAAGGCATAGAGAGCACACCGAGAACGAATTGAGTGAGTCAAGTTTGAAGAAGCTAGCACAAACCGTGTTGGATATACAGTTCCAAATGCATGTATCCCCATAAGGGAAAAGGAAGTGAAACTTAAAATTCAAAGTGCTCCTGCAAACGAACGCTTCAACCCTGAAGAACGAAATTTGGGCAGCCAAGTGAAACCGGTATACTCATCTTTGCTGCCAAGTATCATCAAGATCGGGTGAAAAAATTTTGCTGAGATTCCAGTAAACTCAGAGTTCTGTGGAAGCTCTGCAAACACTTTCAAATGAAAGGATATTTTCCTTGCCTCTGCTTAGGGCTACTTCAACAGGAAACAAAGCATAGAGAGTGCACTGAGAACTAACTGAGGGAGTCAAGTTTCATGCAGCTAGTACCAACCGCGTTTGAGTTAGAGTTCCAAATGCATGTATCCCTATAGGGGAAAATGAAGTGAAACCTCCAATTTCAAAGTGTTCCTGCAAACGAACTATTCAACCTACAAGATCTAAATTTGGGCAGCCAAATGCAACCGGTCTACTTATCTTTGCTGTCGAGTCACAACAAGTTAGGGTGAAAAAATATTTGCTGAGAATCCAGGAAACTCACAGTTCTGTGGAATCACTGCAAAGGCTTTCAAATGAAAGTTTCTTTCCCTTGCCTCTGCTTAGGGTTACTTCAACAGAAAACAAAGCATAGAGATCACACTGAGAACTAGTTGAGTGAGTTTCAGTTTCAAGCAGCTAGCCTAAACCGTGTTTGATGTATAATTCCAGATGCATGTATCCCTATAAGGGAAAAGGAAGTGAAACCTAAACATTCAAAAGCGTTCCTGCAAACGAACTTTTCAACCTAGAAGAACGAAATTTGGGTAGCTAAGTGCAACTGGTAAACTCATCTTTCCTGACAAGTATCATCAAGATCAGGTGAGTAATTATTTGCAGAGATTCCAGTTAACTTGGAGCTCTGTTGAAGCACTGTAAATGCTTTCTTAGGAAAGCGAATGTTCCTTGCCTCCACTTAGGACCACTTCACCAGGGAACCAATCACAGAGAGCACACCGGGAACTAATTGAGTGAGTCAAGCTTCAGGCAGCTGGCACAAACAGTGTTTGATTTAGAGCTCCAAATGCATGTATTCCTATAGGTTAAAATGATGAGAAACCCCCCCAAATTCAATGTCTTCCTGAAAGCAAATGTTTCAACGTAGAAGAACGAAATTTTGGCAGCCAAATGCAACTGGTATGCTCATCTTTCTTACCTAGTATCAACAAGCTCAAGTGAAAAAATATTCGCTGAAATTCCAGTAAACTTGGGAGTTTTGTGGAAGCTCTGCAAACACCTACATAAGAAAGTGTATCTTCCTTGCTTCTGCTTGGGGATACTTCAGCAGGGGACAATGCATAAAGAGCCACTGAGAAGTCATTGAGTGGGCCAAGTTTCAAACAGGTATCACAAACTGTGTTTGATTGAGCATTCCAAATGCATGTATTCCTATAGGGAAAAAAGAAGTTAAACCTGAAAATTCAAAGTGTTCCTGCAAAGGAACTCTTCAACATAAGATGACGAAATTTGGGCTGCCAAGTGCAACTCATCTACTCAGTTTTGCTGCCAAGTATCAACAAGATCGGGTGAAAAAATATCTGCTGAGAGTCCAGTAAACTCTGTTCTGTGGATGCTCTACAAACACTTTCAAATGAAAGTTTATTTTTCTCTGCTCTGCTTCGGTGTACATAAACCGGTAACAAAGCATAGAGAGCACAATGAGAACTCATTCAGTGAGTCAATTTTCAAGCAGCTAGCACAAACCGTGTTTGATTTCGATCTCCAAAAGCATGTATCCCTATAGGGGAAAATGTAGTAAAACCTGACTAATCCAAGTCATCCTGCAAAGGAATGATTCAGCCTAGCAGAACAAAATTTGTGCTGCCAAGAGCAACTGGTATACACATTTTTTCTACCAAGTATCAACAAGTTCGGGTGAATAAACATTTGCTGAGATTCCAGTGAACTCAGAGTTCTCTGCAGCTTTGCAAATGCTTTCAAATGAAAGTGTATGTTCCTTGCCTCCGCTTAGAGCTACCACCACAGGGAACAAGGCATAGAGAGCACACCGAGAACGAATTGAGTGAGTCAAGTTTGAAGAAGCTAGCACAAACCGTGTTGGATATACAGTTCCAAATGCATGTATCCCCATAAGGGAAAAGGAAGTGAAACTTAAAATTCAAAGTGCTCCTGCAAACGAACGCTTCAACCCTGAAGAACGAAATTTGGGCAGCCAAGTGAAACCGGTATACTCATCTTTGCTGCCAAGTATCATCAAGATCGGGTGAAAAAATTTTGCTGAGATTCCAGTAAACTCAGAGTTCTGTGGAAGCTCTGCAAACACTTTCAAATGAAAGGATATTTTCCTTGCCTCTGCTTAGGGCTACTTCAACAGGAAACAAAGCATAGAGAGTGCACTGAGAACTAACTGAGGGAGTCAAGTTTCATGCAGCTAGTACCAACCGCATTTGAGTTAGAGTTCCAAATGCATGTATCCCTATAGGGGAAAATGAAGTGAAACCTGCAATTTCAAAGTGTTCCTGCAAACGAACTATTCAACCTAGAAGATCTAAATTTGGGCAGCCAAATGCAACCGGTCTACTTATCTTTGCTGTCGAGTCACAACAAGTTAGGGTGAAAAAATATTTGCTGAGAATCCAGGAAACTCACAGTTCTGTGGAATCACTGCAAAGGCTTTCAAATGAAAGTTTCTTTCCCTTGCCTCTGCTTAGGGTTACTTCAACAGAAAACAAAGCATAGAGATCACACTGAGAACTAGTTGAGTGAGTTTCAGTTTCAAGCAGCTAGCGTAAACCGTGTTTGATGTATAATTCCAGATGCATGTATCCCTATAAGGGAAAAGGAAGTGAAACCTAAACATTCAAAAGCGTTCCTGCAAACGAACTTTTCAACCTAGAAGAACGAAATTTGGGTAGCTAAGTGCAACTGGTAAACTCATCTTTCCTGACAAGTATCATCAAGATCAGGTGAGTAATTATTTGCAGAGATTCCAGTTAACTTGGAGCTCTGTTGAAGCACTGTAAATGCTTTCTTAGGAAAGCGAATGTTCCTTGCCTCCACTTAGGACCACTTCACCAGGGAACCAATCACAGAGAGCACACCAGGAACTAATTGAGTGAGTCAAGCTTCAGGCAGCTGGCACAAACAGTGTTTGATTTAGAGCTCCAAATGCATGTATTCCTATAGGTTAAAATGATGAGAAACCCCCCCAAATTCAATGTCTTCCTGAAAGCAAATGTTTCAACGTAGAAGAACGAAATTTTGGCAGCCAAATGCAACTGGTATGCTCATCTTTCTTACCTAGTATCAACAAGCTCAAGTGAAAAAATATTCGCTGAAATTCCAGTAAACTTGGGAGTTTTGTGGAAGCTCTGCAAACACCTACATAAGAAAGTGTATTTTCCTTGCCTCTGCTTGGGGATACTTCAGCAGGGGACAATGCATAAAGAGCCACTGAGAAGTCATTGAGTGGGCCAAGTTTCAAACAGGTATCACAAACTGTGTTTGATTGAGCATTCCAAATGCATGTATTCCTATAGGGAAAAAAGAAGTTAAACCTGAAAATTCAAAGTGTTCCTGCAAAGGAACTCTTCAACATAAGATGACGAAATTTGGGCTGCCAAGTGCAACTCATCTACTCAGTTTTGCTGCCAAGTATCAACAGGATCGGGTGAAAAAATATCTGCTGAGAGTCCAGTAAACTCTGTTCTGTGGATGCTCTACAAACACTTTCAAATGAAAGTTTATTTTTCTCTGCTCTGCTTCGGTGTACATAAACCGGTAACAAAGCATAGAGAGCACAATGAGAACTCATTCAGTGAGTCAATTTTCAAGCAGCTAGCACAAACCGTGTTTGATTTCGATCTCCAAAAGCATGTATCCCTATAGGGGAAAATGTAGTAAAACCTGACTAATCCAAGTCATCCTGCAAAGGAATGATTCAGCCTAGCAGAACAAAATTTGTGCTGCCAAGAGCAACTGGTATACACATTTTTTCTACCAAGTATCAACAAGTTCGGGTGAATAAACATTTGCTGAGATTCCAGTGAACTCAGAGTTCTCTGCAGCTTTGCAAATGCTTTCAAATGAAAGTGTATGTTCCTTGCCTCCGCTTAGAGCTACCACCACAGGGAACAAGGCATAGAGAGCACACCGAGAACGAATTGAGTGAGTCAAGTTTGAAGAAGCTAGCACAAACCGTGTTGGATATACAGTTCCAAATGCATGTATCCCCATAAGGGAAAAGGAAGTGAAACTTAAAATTCAAAGTGCTCCTGCAAAGGAACGCTTCAACCCTGAAGAACGAAATTTGGGCAGCCAAGTGAAACCGGTATACTCATCTTTGCTGCCAAGTATCATCAAGATCGGGTGAAAAAATTTTGCTGAGATTCCAGTAAACTCAGAGTTCTGTGGAAGCTCTGCAAACACTTTCAAATGAAAGGATATTTTCCTTGCCTCTGCTTAGGGCTACTTCAACAGGAAACAAAGCATAGAGAGTGCACTGAGAACTAACTGAGGGAGTCAAGTTTCATGCAGCTAGTACCAACCGCGTTTGAGTTAGAGTTCCAAATGCATGTATCCCTATAGGGGAAAATGAAGTGAAACCTCCAATTTCAAAGTGTTCCTGCAAACGAACTATTCAACCTAGAAGATCTAAATTTGGGCAGCCAAATGCAACCGGTCTACTTATCTTTGCTGTCGAGTCACAACAAGTTAGGGTGAAAAAATATTTGCTGAGAATCCAGGAAACTCACAGTTCTGTGGAATCACTGCAAAGGCTTTCAAATGAAAGTTTCTTTCCCTTGCCTCTGCTTAGGGTTACTTCAACAGAAAACAAAGCATAGAGATCACACTGAGAACTAGTTGAGTGAGTTTCAGTTTCAAGCAGCTAGCGTAAACCGTGTTTGATGCATAATTCCAGATGCATGTATCCCTATAAGGGAAAAGGAAGTGAAACCTAAACATTCAAAAGCGTTCCTGCAAACGAACTTTTCAACCTAGAAGAACGAAATTTGGGTAGCTAAGTGCAACTGGTAAACTCATCTTTCCTGACAAGTATCATCAAGATCAGGTGAGTAATTATTTGCAGAGATTCCAGTTAACTTGGAGCTCTGTTGAAGCACTGTAAATGCTTTCTTAGGAAAGCGAATGTTCCTTGCCTCCACTTAGGACCACTTCACCAGGGAACCAATCACAGAGAGCACACCGGGAACTAATTGAGTGAGTCAAGCTTCAGGCAGCTGGCACAAACAGTGTTTGATTTAGAGCTCCAAATGCATGTATTCCTATAGGTTAAAATGATGAGAAACCCCCCAAATTCAATGTCTTCCTTGAAAGCAAATGTTTCAACGTAGAAGAACGAAATTTTGGCAGCCAAATGCAACTGGTATGCTCATCTTTCTTACCTAGTATCAACAAGCTCAAGTGAAAAAATATTCGCTGAAATTCCAGTAAACTTGGGAGTTTTGTGGAAGCTCTGCAAACACCTACATAAGAAAGTGTATCTTCCTTGCCTCTGCTTGGGGATACTTCAGCAGGGGACAATGCATAAAGAGCCACTGAGAAGTCATTGAGTGGGCCAAGTTTCAAACAGGTATCACAAACTGTGTTTGATTGAGCATTCCAAATGCATGTATTCCTAAAGGGAAAAAAGAAGTTAAACCTGAAAATTCAAAGTGTTCCTGCAAAGGAACTCTTCAACATAAGATGACGAAATTTGGGCTGCCAAGTGCAACTCATCTACTCAGTTTTGCTGCCAAGTATCAACAAGATCGGGTGAAAAAATATCTGCTGAGAGTCCAGTAAACTCTGTTCTGTGGATGCTCTACAAACACTTTCAAATGAAAGTTTATTTTTCTCTGCTCTGCTTCGGTGTACATAAACCGGTAACAAAGCATAGAGAGCACAATGAGAACTCATTCAGTGAGTCAATTTTCAAGCAGCTAGCACAAACCGTGTTTGATTTCGATCTCCAAAAGCATGTATCCCTATAGGGGAAAATGTAGTAAAACCTGACTAATCCAAGTCATCCTGCAAAGGAATGATTCAGCCTAGCAGAACAAAATTTGTGCTGCCAAGAGCAACTGGTATACACATTTTTTCTACCAAGTATCAACAAGTTCGGGTGAATAAACATTTGCTGAGATTCCAGTGAACTCAGAGTTCTCTGCAGCTTTGCAAATGCTTTCAAATGAAAGTGTATGTTCCTTGCCTCCGCTTAGAGCTACCACCACAGGGAACAAGGCATAGAGAGCACACCGAGAACGAATTGAGTGAGTCAAGTTTGAAGAAGCTAGCACAAACCGTGTTGGATATACAGTTCCAAATGCATGTATCCCCATAAGGGAAAAGGAAGTGAAACTTAAAATTCAAAGTGCTCCTGCAAAGGAACGCTTCAACCCTGAAGAACGAAATTTGGGCAGCCAAGTGAAACCGGTATACTCATCTTTGCTGCCAAGTATCATCAAGATCGGGTGAAAAAATTTTGCTGAGATTCCAGTAAACTCAGAGTTCTGTGGAAGCTCTGCAAACACTTTCAAATGAAAGGATATTTTCCTTGCCTCTGCTTAGGGCTACTTCAACAGGAAACAAAGCATAGAGAGTGCACTGAGAACTAACTGAGGGAGTCAAGTTTCATGCAGCTAGTACCAACCGCGTTTGAGTTAGAGTTCCAAATGCATGTATCCCTATAGGGGAAAATGAAGTGAAACCTCCAATTTCAAAGTGTTCCTGCAAACGAACTATTCAACCTAGAAGATCTAAATTTGGGCAGCCAAATGCAACCGGTCTACTTATCTTTGCTGTCGAGTCACAACAAGTTAGGGTGAAAAAATATTTGCTGAGAATCCAGGAAACTCACAGTTCTGTGGAATCACTGCAAAGGCTTTCAAATGAAAGTTTCTTTCCCTTGCCTCTGCTTAGGGTTACTTCAACAGAAAACAAAGCATAGAGATCACACTGAGAACTAGTTGAGTGAGTTTCAGTTTCAAGCAGCTAGCGTAAACCGTGTTTGATGCATAATTCCAGATGCATGTATCCCTATAAGGGAAAAGGAAGTGAAACCTAAACATTCAAAAGCGTTCCTGCAAACGAACTTTTCAACCTAGAAGAACGAAATTTGGGTAGCTAAGTGCAACTGGTAAACTCATCTTTCCTGACAAGTATCATCAAGATCAGGTGAGTAATTATTTGCAGAGATTCCAGTTAACTTGGAGCTCTGTTGAAGCACTGTAAATGCTTTCTTAGGAAAGCGAATGTTCCTTGCCTCCACTTAGGACCACTTCACCAGGGAACCAATCACAGAGAGCACACCGGGAACTAATTGAGTGAGTCAAGCTTCAGGCAGCTGGCACAAACAGTGTTTGATTTAGAGCTCCAAATGCATGTATTCCTATAGGTTAAAATGATGAGAAACCCCCCAAATTCAATGTCTTCCTTGAAAGCAAATGTTTCAACGTAGAAGAACGAAATTTTGGCAGCCAAATGCAACTGGTATGCTCATCTTTCTTACCTAGTATCAACAAGCTCAAGTGAAAAAATATTCGCTGAAATTCCAGTAAACTTGGGAGTTTTGTGGAAGCTCTGCAAACACCTACATAAGAAAGTGTATCTTCCTTGCCTCTGCTTGGGGATACTTCAGCAGGGGACAATGCATAAAGAGCCACTGAGAAGTCATTGAGTGGGCCAAGTTTCAAACAGGTATCACAAACTGTGTTTGATTGAGCATTCCAAATGCATGTATTCCTAAAGGGAAAAAAGAAGTTAAACCTGAAAATTCAAAGTGTTCCTGCAAAGGAACTCTTCAACATAAGATGACGAAATTTGGGCTGCCAAGTGCAACTCATCTACTCAGTTTTGCTGCCAAGTATCAACAAGATCGGGTGAAAAAATATCTGCTGAGAGTCCAGTAAACTCTGTTCTGTGGATGCTCTACAAACACTTTCAAATGAAAGTTTATTTTTCTCTGCTCTGCTTCGGTGTACATAAACCGGTAACAAAGCATAGAGAGCACAATGAGAACTCATTCAGTGAGTCAATTTTCAAGCAGCTAGCACAAACCGTGTTTGATTTCGATCTCCAAAAGCATGTATCCCTATAGGGGAAAATGTAGTAAAACCTGACTAATCCAAGTCATCCTGCAAAGGAATGATTCAGCCTAGCAGAACAAAATTTGTGCTGCCAAGAGCAACTGGTATACACATTTTTTCTACCAAGTATCAACAAGTTCGGGTGAATAAACATTTGCTGAGATTCCAGTGAACTCAGAGTTCTCTGCAGCTTTGCAAATGCTTTCAAATGAAAGTGTATGTTCCTTGCCTCCGCTTAGAGCTACCACCACAGGGAACAAGGCATAGAGAGCACACCGAGAACGAATTGAGTGAGTCAAGTTTGAAGAAGCTAGCACAAACCGTGTTGGATATACAGTTCCAAATGCATGTATCCCCATAAGGGAAAAGGAAGTGAAACTTAAAATTCAAAGTGCTCCTGCAAACGAACGCTTCAACCCTGAAGAACGAAATTTGGGCAGCCAAGTGAAACCGGTATACTCATCTTTGCTGCCAAGTATCATCAAGATCGGGTGAAAAAATTTTGCTGAGATTCCAGTAAACTCAGAGTTCTGTGGAAGCTCTGCAAACACTTTCAAATGAAAGGATATTTTCCTTGCCTCTGCTTAGGGCTACTTCAACAGGAAACAAAGCATAGAGAGTGCACTGAGAACTAACTGAGGGAGTCAAGTTTCATGCAGCTAGTACCAACCGCGTTTGAGTTAGAGTTCCAAATGCATGTATCCCTATAGGGGAAAATGAAGTGAAACCTGCAATTTCAAAGTGTTCCTGCAAACGAACTATTCAACCTAGAAGATCTAAATTTGGGCAGCCAAATGCAACCGGTCTACTTATCTTTGCTGTCGAGTCACAACAAGTTAGGGTGAAAAAATATTTGCTGAGAATCCAGGAAACTCACAGTTCTGTGGAATCACTGCAAAGGCTTTCAAATGAAAGTTTCTTTCCCTTGCCTCTGCTTAGGGTTACTTCAACAGAAAACAAAGCATAGAGATCACACTGAGAACTAGTTGAGTGAGTTTCAGTTTCAAGCAGCTAGCGTAAACCGTGTTTGATGTATAATTCCAGATGCATGTATCCCTATAAGGGAAAAGGAAGTGAAACCTAAACATTCAAAAGCGTTCCTGCAAACGAACTTTTCAACCTAGAAGAACGAAATTTGGGTAGCTAAGTGCAACTGGTAAACTCATCTTTCCTGACAAGTATCATCAAGATCAGGTGAGTAATTATTTGCAGAGATTCCAGTTAACTTGGAGCTCTGTTGAAGCACTGTAAATGCTTTCTTAGGAAAGCGAATGTTCCTTGCCTCCACTTAGGACCACTTCACCAGGGAACCAATCACAGAGAGCACACCGGGAACTAATTGAGTGAGTCAAGCTTCAGGCAGCTGGCACAAACAGTGTTTGATTTAGAGCTCCAAATGCATGTATTCCTATAGGTTAAAATGATGAGAAACCCCCCAAATTCAATGTCTTCCTGAAAGCAAATGTTTCAACGTAGAAGAACGAAATTTTGGTAGCCAAATGCAACTGGTATGCTCATCTTTCTTACCTAGTATCAACAAGCTCAAGTGAAAAAATATTCGCTGAAATTCCAGTAAACTTGGGAGTTTTGTGGAAGCTCTGCAAACACCTACATAAGAAAGTGTATTTTCCTTGCCTCTGCTTGGGGATACTTCAGCAGGGGACAATGCATAAAGAGCCACTGAGAAGTCATTGAGTGGGCCAAGTTTCAAACAGGTATCACAAACTGTGTTTGATTGAGCATTCCAAATGCATGTATTCCTATAGGGAAAAAAGAAGTTAAACCTGAAAATTCAAAGTGTTCCTGCAAAGGAACTCTTCAACATAAGATGACGAAATTTGGGCTGCCAAGTGCAACTCATCTACTCAGTTTTGCTGCCAAGTATCAACAAGATCGGGTGAAAAAATATCTGCTGAGAGTCCAGTAAACTCTGTTCTGTGGATGCTCTACAAACACTTTCAAATGAAAGTTTATTTTTCTCTGCTCTGCTTCGGTGTACATAAACCGGAAACAAAGCATAGAGAGCACAATGAGAACTCATTCAGTGAGTCAATTTTCAAGCAGCTAGCACAAACCGTGTTTGATTTCGATCTCCAAAAGCATGTATCCCTATAGGGGAAAATGTAGTAAAACCTGACTAATCCAAGTCATCCTGCAAAGGAATGATTCAGCCTAGCAGAACAAAATTTGTGCTGCCAAGAGCAACTGGTATACACATTTTTTCTACCAAGTATCAACAAGTTCGGGTGAATAAACATTTGCTGAGATTCCAGTGAACTCAGAGTTCTCTGCAGCTTTGCAAATGCTTTCAAATGAAAGTGTATGTTCCTTGCCTCCGCTTAGAGCAACCACCACAGGGAACTAGGCATAGAGAGCACACAGAGAACGAATTGAGTGAGTCAAGTTTGAAGAAGCTAGCACAAACCGTGTTGGATATACAGTTCCAAATGCATGTATCCCCATAAGGGAAAAGGAAGTGAAACTTAAAATTCAAAGTGCTCCTGCAAACGAACGCTTCAACCCTGAAGAACGAAATTTGGGCAGCCAAGTGAAACCGGTATACTCATCTTTGCTGCCAAGTATCATCAAGATCGGGTGAAAAAATTTTGCTGAGATTCCAGTAAACTCAGAGTTCTGTGGAAGCTCTGCAAACACTTTCAAATGAAAGGATATTTTCCTTGCCTCTGCTTAGGGCTACTTCAACAGGAAACAAAGCATAGAGAGTGCACTGAGAACTAACTGAGTGAGTCAAGTTTCATGCAGCTAGTACCAACTGCGTTTGAGTTAGAGTTCCAAATGCATGTATCCCTATAGGGGAAAATGAAGTGAAACCTCAAATTCCAAAGTGTTCCTGCAAACGAACTATTCAACCTAGAAGATCTAAATTTGGGCAGCCAAATGCAACCGGTCTACTTATCTTTGCTGTCGAGTCACAACAAGTTAGGGTGAAAAAATATTTGCTGAGAATCCAGGAAACTCCCAGTTCTGTGGAATCACTGCAAAGGCTTTCAAATGAAAGTTTCTTTCCCTTGCCTCTGCTTAGGGTTACTTCAACAGAAAACAAAGCATAGAGATCACACTGAGAACTAGTTGAGTGAGTTTCAGTTTCAAGCAGCTAGCGTAAACCGTGTTTGATGTATAATTCCAGATGCATGTATCCCTATAAGGGAAAAGGAAGTGAAACCTAAACATTCAAAAGCGTTCCTGCAAACGAACTTTTCAACCTAGAAGAACGAAATTTGGGTAGCTAAGTGCAACTGGTAAACTCATCTTTCCTGACAAGTATCATCAATATCAGGTGAGTAATTATTTGCAGAGATTCCAGTTAACTTGGAGCTCTGTTGAAGCACTGTAAATGCTTTCTTAGGAAAGCGAATGTTCCTTGCCTCCACTTAGGACCACTTCACCAGGGAACCAATCACAGAGAGCACACCGGGAACTTATTGAGTGAGTCAAGCTTCAAGCAGCTGGCACAAACAGTGTTTGATTTAGAGCTCCAAATGCATGTATTCCTATAGGTTAAAATGATGAGAAACCCCCCAAATTCAATGTCTTCCTGAAAGCAAATGTTTCAACGTAGAAGAACGAAATTTTGGCAGCCAAATGCAACTGGTATGCTCATCTTTCTTACCTAGTATCAACAAGCTCAAGTGAAAAAATATTCGCTGAAATTCCAGTAAACTTGGGAGTTTTGTGGAAGCTCTGCAAACACCTACATAAGAAAGTGTATTTTCCTTGCCTCTGCTTGGGGATACTTCAGCAGGGGACAATGCATAAAGAGCCACTGAGAAGTCATTGAGTGGGCCAAGTTTCAAACAGGTATCACAAACTGTGTTTGATTGAGCATTCCAAATGCATGTATTCCTATAGGGAAAAAAGAAGTTAAACCTGAAAATTCAAAGTGTTCCTGCAAAGGAACTCTTCAACATAAGATGACGAAATTTGGGCTGCCAAGTGCAACTCATCTACTCAGTTTTGCTGCCAAGTATCAACAAGATCGGGTGAAAAAATATCTGCTGAGAGTCCAGTAAACTCTGTTCTGTGGATGCTCTACAAACACTTTCAAATGAAAGTTTATTTTTCTCTGCTCTGCTTCGGTGTACATAAACCGGTAACAAAGCATAGAGAGCACAATGAGAACTCATTCAGTGAGTCAATTTTCAAGCAGCTAGCACAAACCGTGTTTGATTTCGATCTCCAAAAGCATGTATCCCTATAGGGGAAAATGTAGTAAAACCTGACTAATCCAAGTCATCCTGCAAAGGAATGATTCAGCCTAGCAGAACAAAATTTGTGCTGCCAAGAGCAACTGGTATACACATTTTTTCTACCAAGTATCAACAAGTTCGGGTGAATAAACATTTGCTGAGATTCCAGTGAACTCAGAGTTCTCTGCAGCTTTGCAAATGCTTTCAAATGAAAGTGTATGTTCCTTGCCTCCGCTTAGAGCTACCACCACAGGGAACAAGGCATAGAGAGCACACCGAGAACGAATTGAGTGAGTCAAGTTTGAAGAAGCTAGCACAAACCGTGTTGGATATACAGTTCCAAATGCATGTATCCCCATAAGGGAAAAGGAAGTGAAACTTAAAATTCAAAGTGCTCCTGCAAACGAACGCTTCAACCCTGAAGAACGAAATTTGGGCAGCCAAGTGAAACCGGTATACTCATCTTTGCTGCCAAGTATCATCAAGATCGGGTGAAAAAATTTTGCTGAGATTCCAGTAAACTCAGAGTTCTGTGGAAGCTCTGCAAACACTTTCAAATGAAAGGATATTTTCCTTGCCTCTGCTTAGGGCTACTTCAACAGGAAACAAAGCATAGAGAGTGCACTGAGAACTAACTGAGTGAGTCAAGTTTCATGCAGCTAGTACCAACTGCGTTTGAGTTAGAGTTCCAAATGCATGTATCCCTATAGGGGAAAATGAAGTGAAACCTCAAATTCCAAAGTGTTCCTGCAAACGAACTATTCAACCTAGAAGATCTAAATTTGGGCAGCCAAATGCAACCGGTCTACTTATCTTTGCTGTCGAGTCACAACAAGTTAGGGTGAAAAAAATATTTGCTGAGAATCCAGGAAACTCACAGTTCTGTGGAATCACTGCAAAGGCTTTCAAATGAAAGTTTCTTTCCCTTGCCTCTGCTTAGGGTTACTTCAACAGAAAACAAAGCATAGAGATCACACTGAGAACTAGTTGAGTGAGTTTCAGTTTCAAGCAGCTAGCGTAAACCGTGTTTGATGTATAATTCCAGATGCATGTATCCCTATAAGGGAAAAGGAAGTGAAACCTAAACATTCAAAAGCGTTCCTGCAAACGAACTTTTCAACCTAGAAGAACGAAATTTGGGTAGCTAAGTGCAACTGGTAAACTCATCTTTCCTGACAAGTATCATCAAGATCAGGTGAGTAATTATTTGCAGAGATTCCAGTTAACTTGGAGCTCTGTTGAAGCACTGAAAATGCTTTCTTAGGAAAGCGAATGTTCCTTGCCTCCACTTAGGACCACTTCACCAGGGAACCAATCACAGAGAGCACACTGGGAACTAATTGAGTGAGTCAAGCTTCAGGCAGCTGGCACAAACAGTGTTTGATTTAGAGCTCCAAATGCATGTATTCCTATAGGTTAAAATGATGAGAAACCCCCCCAAATTCAATGTCTTCCTGAAAGCAAATGTTTCAACGTAGAAGAACGAAATTTTGGCAGCCAAATGCAACTGGTATGCTCATCTTTCTTACCTAGTATCAACAAGCTCAAGTGAAAAAATATTCGCTGAAATTCCAGTAAACTTGGGAGTTTTGTGGAAGCTCTGCAAACACCTACATAAGAAAGTGTATCTTCCTTGCCTCTGCTTGGGGATACTTCAGCAGGGGACAATGCATAAAGAGCCACTGAGAAGTCATTGAGTGGGCCAAGTTTCAAACAGGTATCACAAACTGTGTTTGATTGAGCATTCCAAATGCATGTATTCCTATAGGGAAAAAAGAAGTTAAACCTGAAAATTCAAAGTGTTCCTGCAAAGGAACTCTTCAACATAAGATGACGAAATTTGGGCTGCCAAGTGCAACTCATCTACTCAGTTTTGCTGCCAAGTATCAACAAGATCGGGTGAAAAAATATCTGCTGAGAGTCCAGTAAACTCTGTTCTGTGGATGCTCTACAAACACTTTCAAATGAAAGTTTATTTTTCTCTGCTCTGCTTCGGTGTACATAAACCGGTAACAAAGCATAGAGAGCACAATGAGAACTCATTCAGTGAGTCAATTTTCAAGCAGCTAGCACAAACCGTGTTTGATTTCGATCTCCAAAAGCATGTATCCCTATAGGGGAAAATGTAGTAAAACCTGACTAATCCAAGTCATCCTGCAAAGGAATGATTCAGCCTAGCAGAACAAAATTTGTGCTGCCAAGAGCAACTGGTATACACATTTTTTCTACCAAGTATCAACAAGTTCGGGTGAATAAACATTTGCTGAGATTCCAGTGAACTCAGAGTTCTCTGCAGCTTTGCAAATGCTTTCAAATGAAAGTGTATGTTCCTTGCCTCCGCTTAGAGCTACCACCACAGGGAACAAGGCATAGAGAGCACACCGAGAACGAATTGAGTGAGTCAAGTTTGAAGAAGCTAGCACAAACCGTGTTGGATATACAGTTCCAAATGCATGTATCCCCATAAGGGAAAAGGAAGTGAAACTTAAAATTCAAAGTGCTCCTGCAAACGAACGCTTCAACCCTGAAGAACGAAATTTGGGCAGCCAAGTGAAACCGGTATACTCATCTTTGCTGCCAAGTATCATCAAGATCGGGTGAAAAAATTTTGCTGAGATTCCAGTAAACTCAGAGTTCTGTGGAAGCTCTGCAAACACTTTCAAATGAAAGGATATTTTCCTTGCCTCTGCTTAGGGCTACTTCAACAGGAAACAAAGCATAGAGAGTGCACTGAGAACTAACTGAGGGAGTCAAGGAACATCACCAACCGCGTTTGAGTTAGAGTTCCAAATGCATGTATCCCTTATCCCTATAGTGCATCAAGAGAGCTCCAAGTTAAGTGGAATCTCTGCAAATGAACTATTCACCTGATCTTGATGATACTTGTCAGCAAATGATTTACCAGTTGCTCTTAGCTTGGCACACAAAGTTCGGATATAAAAATATTGCTGAGAATCAGGAAACTCACAGTTCTGTGGAATCACTGCAAACGGCTTTTCAATGATAAGTTTCTCTTCCTTTGCCTCTGCTTAGGGTTACTTCAACAGGAAATATACATCAAACACGGTTT